>NC_056729.1:1048562668-1048589000 GCF_019279795.1 Protopterus annectens | reverse complement strand
TGGGACAGGTCCAGTGAGGACATCTCCACACCCTCCACCACACATGTGGAGATGTCTGTAACAGCGGTTTGTGGTCACCAAATGTTCTGTGACACACAGGTGGGACATGCTCTCTCCAGGGTAGTGTGAAAGGCATCCATGAGACCAGATGGTGAGCCCGCTGTGTACTCCACTATCTTATTTGGGATTAGGACCCACAGTTGGGACAGCTATTTCTTTATAGCCTCACCTCAGGTAGGGTGCCCAGGTTGTATCGCATGACAACTGTATTCCCACATCACAGGGCCAATGCCTCCACTGAGGCTGGTTATTACTGTCCCAGTACCTGAGGAGACCTATCTGCATAGACATGGGGTGGGATCATACTGCGGTTCGTGACATGACTGCATAGGGGACATACATACTGCATCCCACACGGTTTGTCTTATTCAGGGCGGTTCATGCCTTTTAAGACATGGTTGACATTTTCGGACGGTCACCCAGCCCATTGCTGGGGTGTTGCAGTCCATACAGCCTACCTCGTCCTGGCAAAGGGCTTCATAACATTACCCCCCTCAGGTAACGTTAAGGAAACCATTGGCTGGGATGTGAACATGTACATCACAGAATGTGTTGTAAACTGTCTATGTGACACAACCCACATGGTCATAGTTGCTGGCTGCATGTCAGACCAACTGCCTGTCACAGGTGGTGTCCCATGGTGCCATTCCGTGGGTGCACCCCTGTCATACATCTACATTTCCACGGTACAGGCACACACGGCGGTGTTATGGGTAACATTGTTTGTAGATGCTTGCAGAACAGATGCCATACTGGGACGGACATCTGACACAGATATCCTTCGCAGGGGCCTCCCGGATATGCATATCTGCTGTCAGGACATGTCCCACAGCTGACTGGTACATAATGCAAAGTCATACCTGTCGGGGTAGTAGGTCACCCCTGTACAGCGTATAGGTGGCTGTCCCACAGCACAGGGTGACTACCAGGGGATCAGGGGACAGGGTTTGTCGGTGGCCTTTCATTCCAACACACACATTGCTATCGTGGTTCTGTGAGACTTCTACATTGACCACCTGTATGTGCAGGGAGTCACATCTGACTTCACAGCCGACACATTACACACGGTCACTATATAGCATAGAACTTCACTTATTTGCCTAAGTATGAGCTTATTGTTGTGGCAGTTTGGTAGCTTATTCTGTTTCTTGGGACATTTAGGTATTTCAGTTACGGAGATAACCGATTCAGGCTACAATTACATTAAATACGAAATCATTATGACCTACACTCTTCGCACACTTCCCGTTTTAATGCTTTATTTGAACACGTATGCCAATACAGGGACTGCCCTCGCAAAGTGGGGACGGTTGGTGACCTTAGTCGCTACTCCTGTGTCGGTGGCGGCGTGCTGACATGCTGCTGTACACCTTCTCTGACTATGCACACTCACGGTACATTGCTGTACGGACACGGTATTCACGTATCCTTTGTTCCTTGGACAGGTACATTTCGGCCGTGGGTTTTAT
Organism: Protopterus annectens; assembly: GCF_019279795.1. Classification (NCBI taxonomy): domain Eukaryota; kingdom Metazoa; phylum Chordata; order Ceratodontiformes; family Protopteridae; genus Protopterus; species Protopterus annectens. Next base: position 1,048,587,471 of record NC_056729.1, on the reverse strand, counting down.
TTGCTTCTCTGTTTAGTTAGGACGGGTACTTTGTTGCATACTCTGCGGACATTTCATTCTGCGGGCCATGGCTGCAGCCATTTCTATTCTGGGCGGACTATGGCAGGCAGCACGTTAGGTTGCTCTTCGCCTGCCTGCTTAAACACGCCTACTGACGCATCCTACTTGGGCTCGCCCACGCACCTACGCACATGCCTGTGGTTACGGTGCACTCTCATTAATATGCATATGGCTACTCGCGACTATACAATGCACGCCCGCAAGCCTTCGCCCGGCCTTGCGCCGAGCTTCATGAATCCCGGGGAGAAAGTCTCAATGTACCATATCAAAAGAGTTTTTAATATTAAACTATCTGAGCATAATAATATCCTGCATGATGGTTTCCAAGAAAAGTCACCAAATTCCACCATTTATTAATACTCTTCCTGTCCTTAATAAGTCAATTCTCTTTTGGACTTAAAATCTTGGATAAAATCCCATCAAACATTTTCTCTAAAATGTTTGATACAAAGTTTATTCCAGATTAAGAGTGAGATTAGCCTATAATGAACCATGTATATTGTATCTCCATTGTTTTTCTGAATTAAAATAGTTCTAACATGTTTCCTGCCATGTGAAATAGTTTTTGTCCAACAGATTTTATTATAATGCTCTAATAAAAAGGCACAACTTAATTTTCTCCCACTTATAAAATTATGGGGAAAATCCATCAGGAATTGGTAGTTTCCCTCTTTTTTATAGTCTACATGGTTATCTAGATCTCCTGTTATACAATAAGAGCATTTAACTTCAACTGGTTCTCTTCAGCTATGGTCTTTCTATACAATGGACTTTGAGAACACCCTTCTATGTGTATCTCCTCATGTTTCTGGTATGTTCCTTCAAAAGACAGTTTAAATGTCTCTATGGTTTGATTGGGTAAAACTAACATCTGTCCATCATTGTTCTTTATGCTGTCCAGTTCCTGCCTCTCTGTCTCTCTTCATATACCCATTCTATATGCTTTGGACTTCTCTCCTCTTGCAGCCACCATAAGTCATTTCCACTTATACATTCTGCTTCGACATGCAGTTTTGATAACTAGTCCAGCTCCCCATTTAAGACATACAGTTTCTTAATCAAGAAATGTATTGGTCTCAACTGATATTAGATCCTGTAACTTTTTTAACCCATTTTTCTTCTCCAGCAGTACATTAGCCTGTGTTCATCTGTTCTTACCTTCTATTCCCATTTGACAAGCCCTCAAGGCTGCTGTTACTCCCCCACCACCACCATAAAACATTCAGAGCATTTCTCTCAAGGTTGTTCCTCAATACTGCAATGCCTACTTTGTCTCTAACTATCTCCTGCTGTTTTTCAGTCCTCCATTGCTTGCTTTTGTTGCAAACATGTTGACAAAGCTACAGGAGCATGGTCTCAAATATAACAATCTAATGTTGTAATTTTTCTCACTCTTTCCTGGTCTTCCCTACCAGTGACAAAATAACTCAATTTACTGCCCTGAACTCCTTCCTCTAAAGGAACGGTGGATACTATTGTTTTACCTCATGCCTGTCTCTGACTATTTACTAAATCTTGTTCTTTCATTTTTCATTTCAACCGCTCCTTGATCTTTACTATTATATTCCTTTTTCCCGTATAAGCTGTCCAGTTCTAGATTTAACATAACAGTAAAGAGTAATCCTATCTCCCCTAAATCTTGCTCATCTATTATTTTTTTTCCAGTTTTTAAAAAGTCCTTAAAATATTTAGCCATTAGCATTATGTGCATACATTTCTATCATTGTTTAACTACTTTGCACAATACCCATCTGTATAATCCATCATCCTAATAAGTATACTCTACAAGATTGCATCTTAACATTTAGACTCTAGTGAAACAGAAATATAACTAGTTTCTCTTCTTTTCTTTTCTTCCCACACTTCTGTAACTTATGCACTTCCCTAATCTTTAACACAGTGTATTGTCTTAGGGCCTCTTGAATGTTTAAATGTTTTAACTTCTGAAAAAATCCACTTATATTTAATAAGTTATGAGCACCCTCTGACATTCCAAGATATAAAATTAATGGTTGTAGCCTTACTGTTGCTTCCAGTCACCTTTACCTCTGTTACATGATCCATGTCTTGGTCCCCATTGCCCCAGCAAACATTTGATGAATTGACTTCTTGGGATGGAGCATAACTTCTTTGGCCATTATATATGAGCCTACACCTAGCATAGGACAATGTTCTTTTTAAATTGTGATGGTGGCATTGTATACTCTAATTCAATATAGTAGCTGGCTTGTACTGTTATGGAAACAGAGAAAAAGTGCAAAGATTTTCATCTCCCCACTAACAACCGACACTAGTCGAGTCAGTCCTTCTCTAAGAAGGCAAATCAGAAAGATTGGCATACTTCACATGTTTAGTGGCTCATTTGCTAATTATCAAATTCCAGATGTCCCATAAATCTTCTTACGTAAAACATGCCAAAATGTTTTGTTATTAAAGAAACTCATACATTTATTTCACATGCATACAAAGAGAAACTGTATTTGTCATTTTGCAATAATTTAACACGGAAAATTTATGAAGAAAGAAGTAGTACTTTGAACTGATTGAAAAATATAAAGCTTACTATAATTTTTTACCTCTTTTTTCAGCATTCCATAAAACTAATCACCCTGAGATGACTCACACAAAGAGTAAGTGTAACAAGCCAGAGCCCCTCTCGCCTCTGACCAGGGAAAGGTCATCCCCATCATGCTCATGGTTTCACCTTTATTTTTCCAACACACTTATAAAATTCTGATATTGTATAAATTTTCCACTTGTATATAGATATTCAGCAAAGAATGTTGTTGTCTTTCGGCTTTTCCCAGTTAGGGGTCGCCACAGCGGAACTCTGGTCCGCTAATGATTGGCAGTAGATTTTTACATGCTGAGTTGCCAGCTCTGACACACATCCTTCAATGAAGGTACACCCATTCACGCATGTCTCCACACAGAAGACGCTCTAGCTGAGAATCAAACAGGACATCGTCTTATTGTGAGGCGACAATGCTACTGCAGTGCCACTTCCACAGTAGATATTCAGAAAAGAATAAAAAGCCATACTCAACAAGAAACAGCAGTGTTAAAATCCAGTTTTACAAATTCTTTGGAATAGTTATATATGAGTCTCTAAATGGTAAATGAATTTATTCCTGGAACTCATTAATGCCTACACTAAGTGTACACCATTCTGAGTAAACAGAGAACACATATATAATATACTTCTTTCTCCTAATTTTAGTTTTCCTAATGATTTTCTTGTAACCTCAAATATCAAGGCGGTTCATAAAGGTTACCACAAAGTGTAGACTACATGTCCAGTTAGTATAATCTACTGAGTTACTAGAAATCATAGAAAATATGGTAGGTATGTTCTTGAATACAGAGCATGCACCCGTAGTGTAATCATTAAATAATCTGGCCATGGTTTACATATGGTCCAGTATGTCTCTTTCCAATATGCACTAGTGTCTGAGCACAAAACATAAACTCTATAGACATGACTCGTATATCAATTCAACTAATGCTGATAAACAAGCTCCTGTTTTACACTTAGTTTTGGGTATTCCTCGCTTTCCACTTCTGAAAGATTGAGAAAGGGAGACCTGGTTTTCTTGTCAGGTTAACCAATATCAGTGAAGATGGGTACTCTTCTATGTACTAAGCATTCTTTTCAAGAGGAATAAAAGGAGCTTCCCCAGGTTTCAAAATGGTTTTATTATTTGATGTATGAGCATTTCTGTCTGAGGATAACTTTTTGAAAATCCACAGTGCTATACGTTAACTAAACTTGATATACAAGTCGCAGCTGAAGTCCATGGATTACATAAAGACTGGATAAACATAAAGCTGTTATCTATCAGCATGCCTTAGTCTGAGCAGTGAAATGTGTAAAATAGTGAAAAGTCTACCATATAAAGCAACGTGCAACAGCAAGTCGGTAGTGGTTCATACATGCTAGTACTGAGTTGGGTACTGAAACTCTAACAATACTCTCACATACCGCTCTTGAACAGTACCAAAATATATTACCCCCCAATCGCTTGCGATTATGATGTGCTTAGTCCTGCTGGTAAAATGTAGTTGTATGAATTGAGAACATACAAAATAGCATTTGAAGTTTAGGTTCATGTATTACCCAATTGCAGAAAAAACTTCCCAACCAAGAGACAACCACCAAAAAAAACCCCAACACCAAGCAGCCAGATGGAAATGATCCCAACAACCAAATCCAAACTGGAATGTGAGCAACACAGGCAACCAAACCTCTCTTATATCTTTAGGTACCTGTTTTAACATGGTAAACAACAATTTCTTACAAATACAGTTACTTTTATGTCTATATAAGGTATTATTGGTGTCATTCACTTTAATAGAGAAAAGGTGTTCCTTTACGCTCTTGAACAGACCTCTTTCTGTCATGCCTATATAGTAACTTTCACAGTCTGGACACATTGCTAAGTAAACTATACCTTCCATTTTACAATTGTATAGCCCTGCAATTGGAATAGTCCTATCCAAAAACTTCAAATTAATAAATGGTCCCATTAATATGAACCTACATATACAGCAAAAAAAACATTTATACATACCTCTACTCCTCATCAACTTGGGTATTAAATGGGATGCAAAAATGGTTCACTATGCAGAATTCTTTTGAGACTAACTGTTTTTAAATACAAATTTAGGGTTGATACCAGCTACCTTCAACAAATATGTGTTCCCTTTAATAATCTTTCAATTTATTCCTTATAATGGAACATATTTCTTTGTTATCTACTGCCATATATTGGCTTCACAGAACCTCATGATCTAATGTAGCCTTTTTGTCACATTTTTTATTTAAAGATTTAATAAGAGTTGGGAGAAAAAATTAATTCCTTTCACTTTTAACCACATTAACAGAAGTAGACAGTAACCTTTCCTGATATCCCCTCTCAAAAACATACCTCTAATGAATTCTAATTCTTGTTGGTCACATTCCAGTTTGGATTTGGTTGTTGGGATCATTTCCATCTGGCTGCCTGGTCTTGGTTTTTTGGTTATTACCCAGTTGTCCATATGTACTTGTTGCGTACTTACTGAAAAATTTACAGGATTACAAAACTGCAGACATTTGCACCACACAGTGTAGACAGCAGTGGCATATACAGGTAATACAAAATATGCTCAACATGCCTCATGTTTAAGGAATAGTGTAGTAAGCATGTGCAGTGAATATTATAGCATTATAATAGGTTCTACACAGTAGCCTACCATTTTGCCTTATTGACTTGTGAAAAGATATTTGTACAGTTAATGGAGGTGTAACAACAGATATTATCTCAGAGTCACTTGATCATATAATTAAAGGAGATGGATGCTGTTGCATTACTATTATTATATAAAAGGAGTTTTCATTCTCAGCATTAGCTGGATCACTTCCTACCTTTTTAATTCAGGTTGCTGTGGTAGCCAGTTCACACATCCCTTTGAACCTCCTTTTATCTAGATTCAGAGGTATAAAAGAGATGTGTCCAGCTATAATCTGCATATTATGTATGACCTATTAACATAATTGTATCCTAATGTGTATTCAGAGTGTACTTTGACGTCACTATATTGGATTACAGTATACAATGCCAACACCACAACTGAAAAAATATTGCAGTTAGTCAAAATATAACTAAAAAATCTATTAAAATGCATACCACTTGCTTCTAATGTGCAACTTTTTATATAGGGTATTTGACATAGAAAGTTTCCTAGAGCCACATCTGTTTTTTTTAAATAGCTGTAGTGGTTAACCATCATTTTTGCAAGAAATACATGTTAAAGACAGATAACATAAAACATGCAGAAAATCACAGATATCTTATTAAATTTGGTAAATTTACACACCAAGACTATAAAGTAGCCTACACCTAACATATTACATTTGATAAATGTATACACCAAAACAGCAAACTAGCCAACACCTAACACATTAAGTATTACAGATCAACACCCCCAAAAAAGTAGCATCATAGCAATTCCACAATACTAATATGGATATTTTATTATGAAATAAACTTGTTGTGACTACACAATAAAATTGTAAACTATGCAGACAGTATATAGCACTTTCAGTTAATTTTCCTTAAGTTGGAAATATATACAGCTAACTTAGATACCTGATATAACCAAGTGATAAAGACTCACGAATAACATGTAGATTATTGGTGTGCCATACTTCTTACTGGTTGTCAATAGCCTTATTAAATTGATGACAGTAGTCTATTGAATTGCTGCTTTATTTGAGCTGTCATTTTCTGTTGTGATTGTGAGCTACTGTTTTAAAGCAATCGACTGATTAACTATATTTCATTGCTATCTACTGCAATTCATTACTGTTTAACTGCATTTCATTACTGTTTAACTGTATTTTTCATACTGTGAGTTTTGTCCTTTTGTCTGTAAGTGGTTAATCTGTGCTTCTTTGTGAGATTTTACTTTGTTCTTAACCATAAATTTAATAGCATAGTCTAGATACAGGTTTGCTGCATCCAGATCTTCAGCTGAACATTTTAAGTTTTTTTGAGGTATTCCAACTACAAATTTTCCCTTAGTATCACTTGTGTGATCACCTAGTAGTAATACTGCTAGACCTTCCTCTCTTTAGCCTCTTAGCTGTCTCTGGCCTCTCTCCCTCAGTTTCTGACAAATATGGATGGACAATTTCCTATGTTTTCTCCTGCCATTCTGGTTGATATAGGCATCCTGAGACAATGTAGCAACTCTCTACTACTACCACCTAGGAACACAATTTGTGAGAGATGCAACTACATCCAGCACCTAGTGTCATTGCTCACTCCCCACAAGCCAGTATATCTGGCACTGAGAAGGTTGCCAACACAAACACCACACCTCAAACACCACCCACACATACACAACACCCCCCCCCTCATATGCGGCGGTCCTCAACACAAACATACCTAAGCAAAAGAGACTTTTGAAGCAAAAACACGTGAATTCCACTGCACACCACACCACACACCACAAATAGTTCACACACCTGTGTCTCACAGCCACTGAGGCCTAAACATAAACCCAACATATTAGTCATAGGCGACTCAATTGTGAGACAAACAGATGTGTCCCTCAACAGGCTGGATAAGGAGAAAGTCAAAGTTAGTTGTTTTTCAGGTGCCAAAATCTGCCATATCACCAATGCATTTAAGTCTCTCAACAGGTACTCTTGTGACTCTGTTATAGACCATGTTGGCTTGAATGATTTGTGACACACTTCCCTGGACTATATGAAGAGAGACATGATCGAGCTCACTGAATATGTGCCCCAAAATGATGCCTTAATACAAACAGAAAATGACAACTGGCTTAGTTTCTGGTGTCATTCCAAGGGGATCCTGTACCTGACAGCCTGGGATGACATGATTGGCATACACACATGCTCGGAAATACAGAAGCGTGTGCACAGACACACACACACACACACACACACACACACACACACACACACATGCGTGTGTGTGTGTGTGTGTGTGTGTGTGTGTGTGTGTGTGTGTGCGTGTGCGTGTGTGTGTGTCTGTGTGTATAATTAGCCATAATTTAAGCAAAGTCAATGTATACTGCATTAGTCCATTATCCATAAATCTGCATAGTCACTGTTACAATTCACATGCATATGACATCTGTTTACTACATTGCCCTCTTAAATATTCCATAAACATTACACTTCACCTTTATGTACTCTGAACACAGGGAGTAGTATTGTATAAAAAATCCCAGACAGGGCCTTAGTTGAGTTTGGATGACATCTGTTTATCTTTAACAACACTTATTTCACTCTCAAGTGATAGACTTCTATTTATGTCTAGTATTTCCGAAAGTAAAGTACCATATGTCATATGTACTTACTTTATATAGTCAGTAAATGATCATTTACAGACTGAAAACCAATTGTTTCTAATGTCTAAAACTGACACAATTTTATCTTTGTGGGAGCAGCACAGAACATAAGTATTTCTTTAACATTTTCAGTATAATCTCATTTGTTTGAGATAACAGAATATAAAGATCATGACTTTAACCTTAGAGATAGAGAAAGACAGAGAAAAGAAAATGGGAGACAGAGAGACACATGATATGAGACATAGGAAGGAGTACTTAAATTTGTCTTCTGCATCATATCTCTTTCTTTGCTTTTTTGACTTTCTGCTTCTTAACTATCATGTTGCTGAAGTGCACAAACAAATAAGTTAGCATATAGCAATGAAAATATATTTTTTTTAATTTTTGTATTTCTGGCTGTTATGTACTTTGTATTTTAAGCTGCGTTTTTATAGTACTTCTTAATAACATAGACACAATGTCTGAAATGGTTTGGTATAGCAAATGGTAAACATGATTTATTTAGAAATCATTCTGATCTACAAATGGTAGATTTTGAACTTCATGATCTGATGAAAACATTTCTGATTTGTAAGAGATAAACCTTGTGCTAATGAGCTGCGTGCTTTGTTTTAGTGTCTGAGGTTGTATAAGAAAAAACATCGTACTTTATTTTTCAGCTGCTTTTTAGAGAAGATCAGTCTTAGTGGCTTCAGATTTTAGTTAGCCTTGACATTTCTATTAATACTAATGTAGCTGCATCACTATGTTTGCTACTGCTATCATGCTCAAAATCTTTGTATTGAAATTGTCATTATAATGCAGAACATTTATATCATGACACTTTCTGTGATTTAACAATAACCTGGAAACTACAAACACTGATTATATAAACTATGGCTGTGATTTAGAGAACTTTCCCTATGATCATGTAAATTGCTGCCACCCAAATAATCAGTTTAAGCAAATGTGGTAAATGCGATGCAATGACATGATTAGCTGCAATGAGGAGAAACCTCATTATCATCTAATTTGCATGTTTCTTAACAGTGTGGTCTTACTGCTAATGCTTTCCTATAGTTACCCCTCTGGCAGCCTATGAAACATATAAACCAAAACAGAAGACCAGCTGATAAAAAAACACATGGAAGGCCACAGAAATTCTGACAAATCAAGCTCAACAACTTAAAATGTAATATTAGCTCTTACATTTTATTTTATAACAAAACTTCTTCAGATGAAGTGAACCAAACACACACACTGTTTAAATACAATTCTAAAAGGTCATGTGAAAACTTTTTTAAAATCATGTGATCAGCTTAAAATCATGTGACAGCCAAAAACTTTTAAAATCATGTGATCAGCTAAAATTATGTGACAGCCAAAAGCATTTAAAATCATGTGATCAGCCTTAAATCATGTGACAGCTAAATCCCCTGAACAAAACATGCATTAAGGCAATGGACCTATATTAGAAGACCGAAAGATCTGAATAGCAAATGCTACAACATTGAAATGACCTGACCTCGAACTTGCTATTGTGGGGCATACCTCCCAACCGTACCGAATTACTCAGTAAAAAATGAGTTTTGGGGTTATATAATGTGGTGCCACTATTCCCGAGTGGCACCCCTTCATTTCCGATTTATTTTTAAACATTTATTTAAAAATTTGCAGTTTTGCTGTGTCATCACGTGCACAATGACATCAGCAATGTCAGCTCCGCCAACCAGTCGGAATTCAGCAAGCCCATGCTGGGCACGTATTTCCGGCAAACATGAGCGGGAATTGTTTGGATTTATTTATTCTGCTGCTGCTGGCTCCTCTTTAATGTGGAGAACTGCTCACCTTGGATTTAAACGCGAGTGGGAAGGGAACTGTTTGGACGGCTTCTCTTTAGTGTGCCGTGGAGAACTACTCTGCTTGGATTTATTTATTCTGCTGATTAGCGTGGAGATTTATTTATTCTGTCACAAGCAAATTATGCTGGCTGGCTGAAAACAGAATGGCACCTGAGGATGGATGGATTGTTTTTACCGATGGGGAGCAAGTAAGGAAACCTGGATTATGGACAGTAAGGAAACATGTGTGTGAGTGTGTGTGTGTGTGTGTGTGTGTGTGTGTGTGTGTGTGTCTGTGTGTTTTTTTTTTAAGGTAGGGCGTGACAGAGGAAATGATTGTAGTATATATTTAAGAAAAAACGCAGTAAAGAAATTAATAACCAGCACATTTATCTGGGCACCTGAACATGCACTGGTATAGAATGCTGTTAGGAACTTTTTACCTTACATTTTGACAAAAGGACTGATGAGAATGGGGATAGGAGTGGTGAATGGTGATGTCTTACCATATGGTCTTTTTAGTGGTAAAAACATGAAGGCACTATTATCTGCTTTGTCCTGTATAATATATTTGTTTAATGCATTTGTCTGTCGTGTTCTTCCTCAAATAGATGCTGTATGCACTGTGCAAGTAAAATTGCAATGTCATGTTATGATTTAGCCATTTCACTAGGAGGCTGAAAGACAAGCAATACAATAGTTGCACATTAGGGAATGTTGCCTGCTGTTGTGACTAGAGGGGTACTCATATGTAGTTCTGAACATGGAGACATGATCTTGAATATGCAGACACTGGTCTTCCTGAAATACTGTCAAATAAACTCACCCGAGAGTCAAGAAGGTAAATTCATTTTAAGCAAGTCATCTAAAATGATATTATTCTGAGCATTATCTCATTAATCTACTTTGTAAGCATATTCTATGTAAGGTAATAATTGAACAGTTGCAATAAAAATACAGTAAAGATATCTTTATGCATTTTGTTTCCTTTCCATTAACAAACAGGCTGGCAACATTTTTTTATTAGTATAAGCATTCAACCATTGTGATAAATATATGCAGTTATTAATAGCATAAGTCAGTACATTATTGTAGCCATTTGTCTCATGTCTGCAGGGTCAAGCAAGATATTATGAGATGGCAAAAGGTATGGGGCTGTCTGTGAATGAAACAACTGGCCCTGCTGTTTGCTGTTATAAGTCCATTTGCTGTTATAAGTCCAAATCTGCAGAACGAATGTGTGTTTGGGTGACAGAAGCTGGAATACAACTTGTGACTACTGTTTCTAAATAAAACTAAGTTAAAACTACGTTAATGCAATCATTTTATTTTATCCTGGGAGTGTCAAAGCAAATACTATTGGTAGGCAATGGGTATTAAAATCCAAATAATCAATGTAGAAGTAAAGCAGTATGCACATTAGTGTTTATGGCAAATGGGATGAAATAGACAGGTAATGGGACATTGGAATGGCTGCAGGGGGACTGTAGTGCCATATTTTGGTTGTCTGTTCTTCAGTTTGTTTGGAAGTTGGTATCCCATAATTCCATTAAAGTGGGCGGGTTTACATAAGTATGTATGCTACTTTCATGTTAATCAGTGTACAGATCTGTACCTATTTTTCATGGGCATTGTCCAGATTTTTGATGTTTCCAGGTTGAGAAGTATGTTGTGGGGGGCTGCACTCCCCCACACACCCCGCTAAATATATATTCCAACGCTGAGATCGCACTACAGTGAGGAAAGGCAAATATTCCAATCTTCACTGTACCGCAAACTGACAGAAAGCACTTTGAGGTCCAATCTTTTCGACGTTGTCAGTGTTCACTAATCAGATTTTTCGGTCTTCTAATATAGACCCTTGGCAACATATTCAATAACTTGAAAATTGAAGTAAACAAAAATTAAAGGCTGAATATCTGAATACATCAATCTATAACACTTTCTTTTACAACACAATAATAAATAGTTTTATGTAACACCAGTCATTAAATAATAAATGCTATACTGAGAAAATCTGCCTGATAAAAAAGTCGCAATATCATCTTTCTAAAGCTCTGAATTTTAAAAGACAGCTAATAGAAATCTGGTCATTAATCCCTGGCCAAGAACTTGCATTAAGTGGAAGCTGCCAATATAACTCACATTCTTCCAACTTAAGTTACCATGGGCCACCATGTTCACTAGGCATCACCTTTTCCATAATTGCAAATTTAAAACGTGGTTTGGCCATTCCATTAAGTGTTTGGCTAGGACATTGTTTGTTTTCCATTTCTTAATGTCATATAGATGTTCAGCGATTCTTTCTTTGAACTTACTCTCAGTTTTGTCTATGTAGAAAACAGGGCAATGTTGACAGAGTGCAGTGTATACTACCCCTCTTGTCAGACAGATAAATGCACATTTTATATAAAATGTAAAGTTCTTTATAACAAATTGTTCACCCATCAAAATGTAGGGGCAGATGGAACAGCATCCACATTTAGACATATGATGAATGTTTTTACTCTTATGTGTGGATGTTCTGTTAAAATGTTCCACAATGTTTTTAAAATTACAACCCCTTCTGGATATTATGTGCTGTGTATCCCCCACTTTCTCAATAATGTGTCTGTCTTTCCTTAGAATAGCCCAGTTCTTCTGGATAATGCTCCTAATAGTCGCACTGTCAGCATTATAAGTTGTGATAAAGGGTCTAGTAAAGGTTGTATTTTGTGCTAGATGATGTACGGGTGTAGGGATGTTAAGTTCTCTAAAAGGGGTAATATTGTCAGCCATTAAATTACTTGCTGATACATAAATTTCAGGTCCTGGTATTTCACTATGACCTAAAATTGGATTAAAAAAGCACCTATCTCTTTTATTTTAGACACTAAAGAGCATGTTTCTGTCTAGAGGTTACCCCCTTGATATGGTAAATCAACTAATGTACGAGGTGGTAAATAAAAGAGAAATGGACTCTTTTAATCCAATTTTAGGTCATAGTGAAACACCAAGACCAGTAATTTCTATATTAGCAAGTGATTTAATGGCTGACAATATTACCCCCTCTAGTGAACTTCACATCCCTGCAGCTGTACATCATCTAGTACAAAATACAACCTTTACTAGATCCTTTATCACAACTTATAATGCTGATAGTGTGACTATTAGGAGCATTATACACAAGAAATGGCTTATTCTAAGGGAAGATAGATACATTATTAAGAAAGTGGGGGATACACACAACATAATATCCAGAAGGGGGTTGTGATTTAAAAAACACTGTGGAACATTTTAACAGAACATCCACACAAGAGTAACAACATTCATCACATGTCTAAATGTGGATGCTGTTCCATCTGCCCTTGCATTTTGATGGGTGTACAGTTTGTTATAAAGAACTTTACATTTTATATAAAAGGAGCATTTAACTGTCTGACAGGAGGGGTAGTATACACTGCACTCTGTCAACATTTTCCTGTTTTCTACATAAACAAAACTGAGCATAATTTCATAGAAAGAATTGCTGAAAATCTATATGACATCAAGAAAAGGGAAACAAGCAATGCCCTAGCCAAACACTTAATGGAATGGCCACACCACATATTTAAAATTGCAGTTATGGAAAAGGTAACCCCTAGTGAATGTGGTGGCCCATGGCAACTTAAGTTGGAAGGACGTGAGTTATTCTGGCAGCTCACACTTAATGCAAGTTCTTGGCCAGGGATAAATGACCAGATTTCTATTAGCTGTCTTTTTTAAAACTAAGAGTTTTAGAAAGATGATACTGCTACCTTTTCTATCAGGCAGATGTTTTCAGTATAGCATTTACTATTTAATGATTGCTCTTACATAAAACTATTTATTATTGTTTGGTAAAAGAAAGTTTTACAGTTTAATGTATTCAGATATTCAGCCTTTGTTTTTTATTTACTTCAATTTTGAACTTGAATATGTTGCCTTAATGCATGATTTGCTCAGGGGATTCAGCTGTCACATGATTTAAAGCTGATCACATGATTTAAAAGCTGTTGGCTGTCACATGATTTTACGCTGATCACATGATTTTAAAAAAGTTGTCACATGACCCTTTAGAATTATATTTAAACAGTGCGTGTGTTTGGTTCACTTCATCTGAATATATTTTGTTATAAAATTAAACAAAAGCACTAATATTATGTTTTAAGTTGTTGAGCTTGATTTGTCAGAATCTTTGTGGCCTTGTGTTTGTTTTTTATCAGTTTGTCTTCTGTTTTGGTTTGGTTATGTTCCAAGCTATGGCTGCAGGAGAGTTGATGAATTCCCAGCTACTACTTTCAGAACCGGATGTTTGTTCTTTGCAATGTTCTGTAGGGGATCTTACCCTACTAGTTCAACAGCTGACTGAGCGAGTTGAAGTTATTTCAGCTTCCCTTGTCCCCCAGCCATGGAGGGTGTGTGACAGATCCGATGATTCCCATGGTGGTTTTCTTTTAACTCCACAACTTTTGCAACCTACGTATACTATAGCAGGAAAGTATCCTGCAGATAAATGTACTACCAGAATCAACAGTACTGGCAACATTCCAGTATTATATGACTGGCTTTATTGCAATTTCCAGTTTCATCTAGGGCAATCCACTACAGCTATTTCCACTTCTAACGTTATGGAGTACCTGGATGAATTTGATTACAAACTTATTAAATACAAGAAATTACAACTGGAGAATGCATTCCTGGACAAATCTCTGAAGGAACATCGAATACCAAAAGGCCTGCATTCCTGGAGTTTCCACGCAGGACTTATACAAGATTCATCACTGTATTTGGAATTACCGAAGTTATTTGATCATCATGGATGTGAATACATATAGGTACTTATAAATTTCAATAATAAATTAATAGAGGAACTAGCATTGGATATTAATGCTTTGAATTACTAATTTGATTATGCTAGGATGATCCTTAAAAGTATTGACAATGAATTGCAAAAAATAAAACAATAGAAAAGTAAAAAAACTTAAAAGACAGGCTAGCATATCTCAATCATACAAAGTATCCTGACACCAAAACACCACTGTTGATGTTCCTCCACGTACACCTATGGAGGGCACTTCATTTATGAACAATCAACACAGTGATGCAACTAATACTGAGAATCCCCCTTTGGACCCCCTTTTACCCCACCGTTCAGAGAGAATACAGGTGAGGCAGCACAACAACTACTGGAATTAGCGGTTCCAGACAAAGCCACCACACACAGTGGCAGAACCACAAATTCGAAAACAACAATCTGAGATAACTTCTGACAATCTCACCTTGTGTTCAAATGGTTCGCCATGTGTATTAATCACCAACAGTAAAGGGGAATTCACAATATACAATTACACTACTCATTATATAGGTTCAGAATGTGCAGATTTGCTTGAACGAGGACTAACTTTTGTTCCCACTGAACATGCTAATGTGGCAAAACATTTAATTGACTTCAAAAAATACATAAGAAAGCTGAACCTGAATATTTTGTTTGACACACCCACCTTTGTTCCCAACACCCTTAGAACATGTAGCACTGATAACCTTCTAGCTCATCCAACAGTCCAGTGTTTTGAGAAAATTTGTAAGCTAGACTTTCGGTCATTATTGAAAAGAAACAAACAGAACTCAAATACTAATGACAATTTTACTACCTGGGGAGAAAGAAGCTGTTAAAAGAATTAAGTGACCAAAAGTTGAGGCTTATAAAACCAGACAAAGGTGGGGGGTTTGTGATAATGGAGGCACATGACTACATACAAAAAATGCTTGATATGCTTTCAGGAACTACCTCTAGTAAATTGTCACTAAACAAACTAAACACAGCATACAAAAGGGTGAGGGACACACTTAGTGATTTATTCATAGACAAATTGATCTGAATGAATACAATTACTTGAATTCTATGATACCTAAAATGCCTTCAATCTTTGGCATCCCAAAAGTCCAGAAAAATATTGAAAAGCCACCGATGAGACCAATTGTGGATGCCAGAAGTTCGATAACACACCCATGTGCCAAATTCCTTGACAAAAAATTAGAACATCTGGTTACCTAAGAAAAACACACTTGTAAAGACTCTTTGGATTTTTGGGAGAAAATAAATCAGCTTGAGTTTAATGACACTTACTTATTCACTACTGTTGACATTAAGGACTTTTATACTGTTTTCCCCCATAAGCAAGGTATCAAATGTTTTTTAGAATATTTAACACTGAAGGATTAAGTCAGGATAATGTAAACACCTATGATACTTTAATTGAAATTGTGTTGAAAAATAATTATATATTTGAACATGAGTACTATAACCAAGTTACAGGTATAGCAATGGGCTCCGCACAAGACAGGCTCTTTGCTAACATAGTAGTGACAACATGCAAAAACCAATTTGTATTTAATTCAGAATTTATGAAATATTGTATGCTGTATATGTGTTTTTTGGATGACATTTTTATTGTATGGAATGAGTCTAACTACAGTAATACAACAACAAACTGTTTAAAGTTTACTTTTGAGGCCAGTACATCTAGGATTGTATACCTAGACATACTTCTATCTAAAGACAATAAGAGAGTTGAATTCTCTGCCTAGATTAATCAAAACCCACCTTTTTCTAACACTTATTTGTATTTTTCAAGCTCACACCCCCCCCAGCAAAAACATAGTCATGGGTCAGTTCGTAAAGCCAGAATGGATGGTGTCAGGGTTTGATACACTTTTAGATGAATATAAGACAATAAAGAGTATGTTTCTGGCTAGACCCTTGGTATGGTAAATTAACTAATGTACAAAGTGATAAATAAAAGAGAAAGGGGCTTTTTAATTCAATTTTAAGTCATAGTGAAACACCAAGACCTGAAATTTATGTACCAGTAAGTGATTTAATGGATAACAATATTATCCCCTTTTGTGAACTTAACATCCCTGAACCTGTACATCATCTAGTACAAAATACAACCTTTACTGGACCCTTTATCACAACTTATAATGCTGACAGTGCGACTATTAGGAGCATTATCCAGAAAAACTGGGCTATTCTAACGGAAGACAGACACAGTATTGAGAAAGTTGGGGATACACAGCACATAATACCCAGAAGGGGTTGCAATTTTAAAAACATTGTGAAACATTTTAAAAGAACAGCCACACGTAGGAGTAACAACATTCATCGGGTCTATATTAGATCACCGAACACTTTAAAAAGTGAACGGTGATTCATCGACCCTATGTAAGCGAAAGCTTACAATGTCAAAGTGTCAGAACAGCGATTTTTTTTCCAAGGGGAAAAAAATTGCTGTTCCAACAAGAAAAAAAAAAAAACAATTTCAAACATTACATTAAGTGGGGGGCTTAGCCCCCCCACACACCCCTACTCAAATATAGCAACTCCAAGATCGCACTACAGTGCTGAAAATGGCAAAGTACCGAAGTGGCCAAGCAAATTCTTTCCCTGGAAAGAATTTGCTTAACAGCCGCTTCAATGTTTTGCATTTTCAGCCTTTTATGTTCAACCAAGATGCATTTGAAAGAATGCATCTTCGGTCTTCTAATATCCCATTCATCATATGTCTAAATATGGATGCTGTTCCATCTGCCCGTACATTTTAATGGGTGAACAGTTTGTTATAAAGAGCTCTGACAGGAGGGTAGTATACACTGCACTCTGTCATCATTGCCCTGTTTTCTACATAGACAAAACTGAGCATAAGTTCAAAGAAAGAATTGCTGAGCATGTATACAACATAAAGAAATGGAAAACAAACAATGCCATAGCCAAACACTTAATGGAATGGCCACACCACATTTTTAAATTTGCAGTTATGGAAAAGGTAACCCCTAGTGAACGTGGTGGCCCATAGCAACTTAAGTTGGAAGAACGTGAGTTATACTGGCAGCTCACACTTAATGCAAGTTCTTGGCCAGGGAAAAATGACCACATTTCTATTAGCTGTCTTTTAAAACTAAGATCTTTAGAAAGATGATACTGCTACCTTTTTTATCAGGCAGATTTTCTCAGTATAGCATTTACTATTTAATGATTTCTCTTACATAAAACTATTTATTATTGTATGGTAAAAGGAAGCTTTACAAGTTGATGTATTTTTGAACTTATTGAATATGTTGCCTTAATGCATGAATTGTTCGGGTGATTCGGGTGTCACATGATTTAAAGTTGATTACATGATTTCCAAAGCTTTTGGCTGTCACATGATTGTAAGCTGATTACATGATTTTAAAAAAGTTGGCACATGACCTTTTAGAATTGTAATTAAACAGTGCATGTGTTTGGTTCACTTCATCTGAAGAAGTTTTGGTATAAAATAAAACGAAAGAGCTAATATTAAGTTGTTGAGCTGGATTTGTTGGCATCTCTGTGGCCCTTGAGTGTGTTTTTTCAGCCCCTGAAACATGTTGGCATAGGCATCTCAACCTCATTCATCCTCCCTCTCACATGTGCACATTCAAGGGCAAGTGTGTGCACATGTGCTCACACACACACACACACACGCACACCTCTCTATCATTCATGATTTTACTAGTTATTTGCCCTATACATGTAAGCCATGGATAATTACAATCAGTCAACAATGCCAGACATTACCATTGAATACCTCTTATTGTTCAGAAAGTGCATCATGATAAAACACTTGTTCTATTAATTTTTTAAGTGACTTAAAGTAATATCAGAAATGTGTCCCTGGTGTCAAAGGCCCACCCCCCAGTTTTAAAGCCTTTGATTGTTAGTCTAGAGGAATATAAGAGGCAGAGCAGCCACACACACACACACACACACACACACACACACACACACACACACACACACACACACACACACACACACACACACACACACACATTCTGATATTCAACACACATACACAAACACATTCTGACATTCACACAAAAAATATATATGCATACACACACACACACACACACACACACACATTCTGACATTCATGATTACACTAACACACTCACACACACATTCTGACATTCATGCATACATACACACACACATTCTGATACTCAAGTGCGCACACACACACACACACACACACACACACACACACACACACACACACACACACACACACTCACACACTCACACACACACACACACACACACACACACACACACACACACACACACACACACACACACACTCATACATGCACTTGCACACAAACAAAAACACAACTATCCCCTATCTAACCCCTAACCCCACACTCACAGACCTACACATACAGATGCACACTCATCTGAGTATTTGCTAGTGAATAGTGGGTTGAATACTTAACCTACTCTGACCTATGCCAGGGACCCATGTTAATGGTGGGAGGGTTTGATGACACCATATTAACCAGTGTTTGTCTGCCATGAAGCCCAGCAGCCCTAGGTCCATAAGCTATTGGCCATACAATGTCCAGCTTCTCAGCTTGGATTACCTGAGATAGCTCCATTGATTGTGTTCTGGATGTAATACAATCAACCTCCCAAACATGAACTAAGGATTGCTTCACTCTGCACATGTTCATTGACAGGACACAGCTTGAAAGTGGATGACATGATGGTAAAGAAGGCAGACATTCTCTGCATCCAGAATACAAGATGGAAAGGCAATAGATCAAAGCTACTTAGCCTGGGATCCAGAGTCTACAACTCAGGAGGAGAACTGACAAAAAATGTTGTGGGAATTGTGGTAAGGAAGTCTTCACAATATGTACAGTGAGGGATATAATCAGAAATAGTGAAAGACTTATGGCAATCAGACATTAGTTTAATGTACCACAGCAGGCCTGTGATAGTGAGAAAGAGTGCATTCAGGCATCAGTTGCAAGACCTACTAGATATAGCAGGACAATATGAGTTGGTGTTGATAATGGGTGACTTAAATCCACATACTGAGATAGACAGAACAGGATACGAGGATTGCCTGGGTCCACATGGGCGGGGCAACAGGAATAAAGAAGAAGAGGCAATTCTAGACTTCTCTCTGGCAAATGGGTTGATGACCTACATGATTCAGCAAGAGAGACAGTCACAACACTGCATACAAGAGTGACTGACATGCAACTCCGGTAGACTTCTTCCTAGTAAGGAAACAGGATTAGAGTAGAATCAGTGACTGCAAAGAAATCCCCAGTATAACAGTCAGCTTACAGCATAAACTATTGATTGCAAGAGTCAGGTGCAAACAGTGGTCAGAGTAAGCTCTAAGGTTAATAGAGACTAGGCTGAAGACATGAAAGTTGACTGGAGAGAAAGCACAACAGTTCAGGGAAATATGCAGGGGCTTAGCAACTCAGGAAGAAGAGGAAATAGATGGAGTTGAAGAAGAATGGCAGTGCCTTAAAACAACATGTGTCAGGACTACAGAACAGATAAGTTACCATGCCAGGTATAGAAATAATGTACACAAGGAAATCTGGCAGAATGCAGAAGTCCAGAAAATCATCAAAAGAAAGGAGTGCAGGAAAAAGTGTGAGATCAAAATGATGGACCAGGCAAAGAATGAATATTGGTTGGCTAACAAAGAAGCTAAGACAGCAGCAACAACAAAGAGCAAGACATCAAAGGCACTCTACTCTCTTCCCTCTGGCAATGCACTTGTGTCAAAATAGTACCTCCTAACACCTGATCAACTACTATAATCCCTCTACAATATCACTACTTAGGAGACCTCCTGGACTTGCTGAATTCAGCTGCTTATGCTTACACAACTAAATGAGTAACAATCAAAACTGCTACCCAAGCTGACTATCTCCATCCTTAATGATCTAATTGTACACAATGCTGATGTCCAATGTTTGTAAATAGCTTGTAGCATTGCATTAAATATTTATTTTCCATGCATTGAGATTGTATATGCACTGTATATTGTGCTCTTCTTGTATGTACTATTAATATTATGTATATTGTACTTTTTCTCATATGTACTATTAATGTTATGTGGAGGTTATCTCCCCAGGCCTCTATGAAAATGGGTTCACCTAGGCCCAGTAGACTTTCCTGGTTAACAAATGCAATAAATAAATAAATAATACCAGGTTCTTGACAGTAACTTGGTATATGGTACAGAAAACTATCAGGTTGCGAGGCAAAGACAGAAAAATAAAGAAGATAGTCGCCAAACAGTCTTCATAAAGGATGTCAGCATCCACCTGCTCACCAGGCCACAGGACATTAAAGGCAGGTGGAAGCAATACATCCAGGTGTATCTAAATGAAGAACATCCCAGAGAAGATGTACTGCACCAGTCTAAGTTGAAAGAAGAGCACTTAGGAAAATGAAGTCAGAGAAAGCACCAGACTAAGATAAGGTCATGACAGATATGATCAAAATGTTTGGTTAGTTATGGAGGAAATGGCTCCAGAGGGTATTCATAGTAGTATGGACAGATAGTTGTATCCTGGATGACTGAAGAGCAAGCACATTAGTGCCAGTGTACAGGTACAAAGGGGGCATTCACAACTGTGGACTGAATAGAGATATCAAACTCCTGTCACACAGGATGAAAGTTCTGGAGAGGGTAATTGCTAAACAAATATGCAAAGCAGTAGAAAGTTAGATGGGAGATGAACAGTTCAGATTTAGATCAAGATGCAATACAATCACACAGTGTTTACAGTGAGACAGATATTTGAGAAGAATAAGGAAAGAGTTCAAACTGACATTCCTAGACATGGAGAAAGCATATGACAAGGTTCCTAGAAAGCTGGTTTGGGCAATCCAATGATGGTTCGAAGTCCAAGAAAAATTTGTATCATTAGTGTAGGTTATGCACAAGGACTCAATGATACAAATATGAACAGTGTTCAGACTCACTGAACACTGTGGGAGTGGGTGTGGATCAGGTTTCAGGTCTGAGCCCAATGCTATTCATACTGGTGGTGGACTACATTAGCAAACAGGTTGGTGGGGAAATATCAACAAGGCTGCTGTATGCAGACAATGCTGAATTACTTCTACACTCTGAACAAGAACGTCAGGAGATGACAAGAGAATTGAATGCAAAACTGAAGGCATATGGGATGAAACTGAGTAAGCATAAGACAGTAGTAGTGGCAATAATGGGGGAAATCAGAAGAAGTTGAGAAATGAGATAGAAGAGAGGAACAGGTTAGCATCTTCAAGTATCTGGGTGGGGTGGTGGAGAAGGCAAGCATGAATGGGAAGGACAAAGCTAGAATCAGAAGGGTTGCAGTCAACTGGCACACAGTGTCAGGGGTAGTCTGTGACAGTAGAATGATAATGATTCTGAAAAGTAAGGTGTACAAAACTGTGGTGTTACCAGTACTTTTGTATGGTACAGAAACCTGGACAGTGAAAGCAGAGCAGTTGAGGAAGCTAGAGGTGTTACAGATGAAGTGCATGGGACATAAGATAGGATGCATACTGTGAGACAAATGAAGAACTGAGGACATCAAAGCAGATGTCCAAGTAGCCACAATTGCAGAGAAAGTCATAGATAACAGATTACGGTGGTTCAGGCACATGTATAGGAAAGCAGAAAACAATCTGGTGAAGAAGATTTGGGACAGACAGGAAGAAGGCAAGAGGTCCCAATGGTATCCAGCAAAGAGATGAATAGATTGTGTTTAAGAAGATCTATGACAGTCAGGCGTGTCTGCTGAAAAAGCTAGGATGGTGACATTGAATCGAGAAAGATGGTGAGGGTTGACACAACACTCTAACTCCATATAGAAAAATGGGTCATAGGTAACTAATAACCTAACTGTGCTTGTGGGCCATTTTAAGGCTAGAAAATTTACCTCTAAAGTGAGAATCAAACTCTGTACCCTTGCTTCTCTGAGGTAAATAGCTTAATCATTATGACAACCCCCTGTCATACAGATCCCATACTTATAGACCTATTATACATTTACAAGTCCAATACAGGCAGAAACAACCACTCAAACAATTTTAATCTCTTCTGTAACTTAAAAATTGCAAGCTGGAGGGATAAATATGTTCCACTGAGAAAAAACACTTCTCTGGAATCAGCTTCCTCTTCACATAAAGCAAATTGCATCTCTCACTCTTTTCAAGTATAATCTGGATGAATGGATGCGAAACAGCTAGTTCACTTCTGGCAGAGCACAATCATCTTTTATGGAGTAACATGGAAATATTTGGATGGCTCTGGATTATTCATACTTAAAATACAATGTGATTTGGCTTAATCCTACTTAAAATTCTTGAGTTAATAAACTTCTGGAGAATGCATGACTAGGCTTTTGAAGGTCCTCACAAATAAATATCATTGTAAGTACTTGTTTTCATGGGAGCAACCAATTGTTTTGTGAATAATAAGAACAATTAGCAGTAGTGACGTGAACATCTTTTAAGTGGCTTCTTGGTATCAAGTTGGACACTAGGTATGAGTAATTCCTTTTTGATATTTGGCAGGCTTTTAGATTTGCTAGATATCAGATAACATGAACAACAAATAATGTATCAGTGAATATGAATGATGCTTAGAAGTTACTAATCAGGGCACTCATGACAATATCTCCCTGTGAATTAATGTGACATACAGTTAATATTCCACTAAACTGCCATCAAATAATGTGACATCCTCTACTATCCTGGATCAGTAACTAAGGGCTTCAATCCTCACTACTGACTCCAATGTGAGACTATCACTTCAACAGGAGTAATATTTCACAAGTTTTCCCTAAGAGCACAATAGGAATATGCTCCATATCTTGGGGACTGGACTGTATACTTTTGACCTCCCATAATATAACTCCTTATTACACACTTCATAGCAATGTGTCCCAGCTGAAGACCTGTGATACACTCACACTTAAATAAATTAAATCTCACACATCCAACACTTCTGGGAAAGCCTGACACAGATTTCCATCTGTGTCACTTCCATAAAATAATATGACAGTGCTGCCACTAAGCAGAGTGTCTTCATGCCCTTTTAAAGGGGTGTCCAATTATGAAAATTACATATTAAAACAAATGATAGCAAATGACCTTAGCAGCCAGGCTTTTGGAGTGGTCCAGGAAGTTATCAAGGCAAGAATAAGCACTCTCAAATCACTAAAGAAAAGATTGATTGACCAGCCACAATTTACATTAATAAAATATTTAACAATGAGCAAAATAAATAAAAATATAAAACAGCAATTTGCAATAAACAAATAGAACTCAGTCACCAGGAAAATAAAATCAATACTGCAGGATAGAAATCCAACATTTAGGAAAATCTCTTTTCTAACTGATTAGTTATAATTTTCTATCTGACTAAAGAACACTGTCCCTGATCTAAACTAAATTACAACAGAGCAAGGGCAGGCTTATAGTTCTTGGTGAGTCCTTTTGGGTATCCACCGCACAATACATTTGTGAACAACTCACAACTGGCTGTTAATTGACAACTGACAACTGACTTCTGAACTCAACTGTCTTCAGCAGGCTCTTTTATAGTCTAGCCTGTCGCAACTTTTCCAGTTCTAATTTTCATTTCATATTTTGAAAGTCACCAACAAATATTTACTAAAGTTCCTTCCTGTCTTTCAGCTTCTGACAGTAACACATAACAACTGTCAACATTCCGATGACATCATCTGAAGATCAGCTGAATCTGAGACAGTTTGCCTTTACAATCTTTCTTAAACATGTCCAGTTAGAAATGTAAAATGACACTGCTGAAGTCTTTAAAACATTCTGTACAAACAGATTATAAATCAACATCTAAGAACCTGTTTACTATATCACAGCTAGTCATACTGGCATATAAATCACAGATAAATCTGAAATTATATACAAAGCTTCACCCAGACATGCTATCAAAGATGACAATGTCCAATTTCTTCACATTCACAATCACTTATTTGAGGAGCAACTAAAATTTTATATATTTTGCATTTGTTTACCGGGAAAGTCCAACTGGGATATAGTCCATTTTCCACTGAGGCCTGAGGAGAAATGCTCCAGATGCATGTCTTTGGAGTGTGGGAAAAAAAGAAATAACTTATACCCAAACTTGAAATCTCATACTAAGAAACCTCCTTTATTTATTGCTTCATCAATTAATT
>NC_056729.1:1048550276-1048555276 GCF_019279795.1 Protopterus annectens | reverse complement strand
TACATACACACACACACACACACACACACACACACACACACACACACACACACACACACACACACACACACACACACACACACACAGAAACACACACACATCCAAACACCCACAAGCACACACATACACACACCCCTAGATCAACTCATGTGCATGCTCCCCCCCATACAAAGGCCTAGACCCACTCAATTTCAAACAAGCCCCCACACATTCAGTCATATTCCTTCCATTCAAACAAACTCTCTCACATTCACCTCTACAAACATACACACACACACACACACAAACACACACACACACATCCACACACTCACTCACACCCTTACATCTGTGCATCCTCAAATAAACCTTCACCACCCACTCACACTCCTCACACTGAGACCACACACACACACACACACACACACACACACACACACACACAAGTTCATGTAGCTTTATTAATGTCCCTACAGATATGCACATCAAAAACATCCACAAACTTACTCCCTCCACCTCCACATATTTGCTGAAATTATGCAACATGAATAAAGATACATAACTACACACATGCTCACAGATAAATGCACACACACAATCCTAGATACACACACACACACACACACACACACACACACACACACATAAACACACAAACACATGCACTCACATGTCTTCATGCAGCCTTACTCAGGCCCCTGCAGGCAAACATATCATCCGCATGCATAAACTAACTTCAACTCACTTCCAAACACTTTCTGAATTTACACAGACACACAGACACAGACACACACACACACACACACACACACACAAAGATACACATACATTCAAAAACACATGCACGTGTGAACGCACACACACTCACACGCACACACACACGCACAACTACATATACACACACACACACACTGACACAACGCAAACACGTTTGCAGACACACAGAGGCACACACACACACACACACACACACACACACACACACACACACACACACACACACACACACACACACACACACACACACTCACAGACATGCACATAAACGCACATTTATACAGAAAGCATATGCACACATGCACTCTCAAAAACACACAACCATGCTCAAACTTCCACATCCCCAGAAACACAGTCTAACAAATTCAGACACACACACACACACACACACACACACACACACACACACACACACACACACACACACACACACAAGTTCATGTGTCTTCATTCATGTCCCTACATATATAGGTTCATAGGTTGGTACTAGGCTATCTGCCCTAGGGCCTATACAAACCTAGCCATAACAATTCCCAGGATATCTCTTCCCATAATATTTACTTCCCTGATATGCACATCAAACACATCCACAAAGTGACTCCCTCCACCTCCACAAATTTGCTGAACTTACGCAACATGAAACAGATACATAACTTCACACATGCTCACAGATAAATGCACACACACACACACAAAACTAGTCCACTCATATGCACCCCGCACACACATAAACACAGCTAGATCCACTCATCTTCAAACTAGCCCCCACAAATTTGATCATACTTCTCCCATTCATGGAAACACTCACCCATTCACCTGCACACACACACACACACACACACACACACACACACACACACACACACACACACACACACACACGCACACATGCATAAACAAAGATATACATTCAAACCCCCACATGCACACATACACATACATCCATACACACTCACACACACCCTCTACATCTGTGCATACTCAAATAAACCGACACCATCCACTCACACTCCTCACACTCAGACCACTAACTCATGCACGCACACACACACACACACACACACACACACACACACACACACACACACACACACACACACACACACATGCAGCTTCATTCATGCCGCTACAGACACACATACCACACACATGCACAAACATCTTCCACTCACTTGCCAATCCTTGCTGAACTTACCTTCAATATGAGTACACACACACACACACACACACACACACACACACACACACACACACACACACACACACTGGTGAATCTGGGCATACTGGAGCAATGCAGCAATTGCTGCATGTACACAGACAACCATCCTCTCCTACCACCCAATACTACAACCTGTGAGATATGCACTTACATAGCCAAACTGGAAGCAAAGCTCTCTCCACCCAAGATTGTGCTAGACAGTTAAGAGGAGAATGTTAACACCTGCACTACACCTCAAGCAACACATAGCCCTTCCAAACCCACACCACCAACACTCACACATAGCAACACTAAATATACATATGCGGAGGCCCTTAACTGTAACCTGCCCAAGCAACAAGGACCTCTGATGCTGAAATGCAAACAAACACCATTCATAACCAAAGTGCCACATAGCTCACAACACCAGTGTGCCACCCACCAACAGCCCCTAAGGCAAGATAACGTACCTAACACTTTAGTCATAGGTGACACTATAGTCAGGCACACTGGTGTCCCACACACCAGGCTGAACAAGGAGAAAATTACAGTCAGCTGCCTGTCGGGTGCCAGGATCCACCACATAACACATGCACTCAAGTCACTCCACAACAAGTACAAATATGACTCTGTCATTGTTCATGTTGGAGTGAATGACTTGAGACATACCTCTCTGGACTACATGAAAAGACACATGGAAGAGCTCTCGGATCATGTAGCCCAGGCAGGTATGACCCTAGCCCTGAGTAGCATCCTGCCTTTACCCAGAATGATACCACAATATAAGGACAAAATGATTGACTTCAACAATTGGCTAAGCTTCTTGTGTCATTCAAAGGGGATCCAGTATCTGTCTGCCTGGGACGACATGATCGACAGACTACGATGCTTTGCCAGAGATGGTCTGCACCTGTTGCCCCTGGGATTCAGGTTACTGGCTAAGGCTCTTGCTCCCCTATAGTGCCTTTTTTTGGCAAAGTTCAAAAGACAAAACCACCACCATAACAGATACATGCATGCAAAATCTGAAGGTAATGCTACTCAATGCTATATATATCCTCTTTCGAGGCAATCCTAAAAATGGAGAACATTGATATCTGTGCAGTAATTCAGACCTGTTTCAAAGCTTCAGAGAGTACCCCTGCAATAAGAAAAACACAAAAACACCCAAACAAATAAAGTAACCAATGTAACAAAAATAAATTGAGTACCCCTGCAATACCTGGCTATAACTCTTATCACACTTTTCGGCCACCAAACCAGTACCGAAACACTAAAGATGGAGGAGTGTCCATATTCACCAAGGATATTCACACCACCAGGCTAGTTGCCTAGCACAATGTGTCTGAAATTCTCCAGGTGCAACTAACACTAGGTAAGACTGCAATCCAAACTGTAGCTTGTTACAGATCCCCCACCATGCCCCAAGATTCTCACTACACCTTTCTAAACATACTGGAAAATATTAAGATACAACCAAACACCCTAATACTGGGTGATTTCAACTACCCTGCCATTAACTGGGAAAACTACACGTGTACCAACACCTTTGCTCAACTGTTCTTGGAGTTCTTAAATTCCAACACCCTGGATCAACTAATCCATAGTCCCACCAGGGGCTCCAATATCCTAGACCTGGTCATTACCAACATGGGAAAATATTAAGATACAACTAAACACCCTAATACTGGGTGATTTAAACTACCCTGCCATTAACTGGGAAAACTACTTATGTACCAACACCATTGCTCAACTGTACTTGGAATTCTTAAACTCCAACGCCCTGGATCAACTAATCCATAGTCCCACCAGGGGCTCCAATATCCTAGACCTGGTCATTACCAACATGGGAAATCGATGCTCCACACCTATGGTCACCCCCTCATTGGTCAGGTTTGACCATAAGTTAATCACCCTTAACATCCACATCCCACCCCAACCTCCAGTAAGAAAACCTCCATAAAACACTTCTCCAAAGCCAACTTTATACTACTCAAGTCAGAAGTGACAAACATCATGACATCCATGCAGACTGGAACTGAAAGTTTGACTAATGAATCCTGCACTAAGGCACTGTACAACACATCCACTCATGCATGAATCGTGCCATCCCTAATAGAACCAAGATGCTCTCCTCCAAATAAAGGAAGCCAATCTGATGGTCCCCTGCCATAAACAAACTTTACAACAAAAGGAAGAAACTGTTGCATCAGAGGAAAATCCCAGGATGCAAAAAACTCCCTTACCAGCCTTAGTAAGAAGCTGAGATTCGCTCATAAAATCCTCCAAAGCTAGTTACAAAAATAAAATTGCCAAAGATTCCAAAGACAGCCACAAGGCATTCTATAACTATGTCAAGAATCTAAACGGCAATGCTCAGATCTGCTCTGAGCTACAACAGAATAGCATTAAATATACTGATCCCGGGAACTACTGCCCCATCAGTCTGACGAGCCTGATCTGCAAGGCCATGGAACGTATTATCATGGAACTTATAAACAAAGACATTGGCAACATTCAAACACTGGACCCCACCCAGTTTGGGTTCGTGAAGGGCCGATCTTGTCTCCTGAACCTGACTGACATCTTCGAATCAGTCTCTAGAGCCGTGGACGAGGGGAAGGCGGTGCACTCAGCCTATCTGGACCTTGCCAAGGCCTTTGACACCATCCCCCACTATGGAATCACAGATAAACTTACTAAGCTGGGCATTAATCCCTACATCACTCCATGGGTTGCCAACTGGCTCACTGACAGAACCAACACTGTAAAAGTAGCTGACTCCAAATCCAGCTCCAGACAAGTGACAAGTGGAGTACCTCAGGGTTTAGTCCTGGGACCGGTCTTGTTTGGCATCTACTTCTCTGAAGTACGGGCCAACACTAAGGGACTCTGGCTAACAAAGTTCACAGTTGACTGCAAACTGGGAGCCATTATTGAATCCCAAAATGGTATAGATACTCTACAAAAGGGCCTTACAGAAACAGATGCTTGGTGCCTGAGCCATGGGCTCAAGCTCAATGCCAAGAAATGCACAGTTATCCCC
>NC_056729.1:1048360276-1048547776 GCF_019279795.1 Protopterus annectens | reverse complement strand
CAATTACTCCATGGGAGGATCGAACCCTGCACCTTGTGTCTGTAAGATGAACACCTTAACCATTGTGCCAGCCCCCTCCCCCATGAAAGCTTCGCTAGAACTCTACACACCCCTGGATCCCAGTGTCCTGCAGCCGCGGCAACCAGTGACATCACCTCGCTCCGGTGCAGCAACTCCCCCACCCATACTCCCATACTAGTTAATGGTACTACATATATAGAACCTGTGGATATAGAAAATCTGCCGGCTGACAAGTTCAGTAAAAACTTAACTCCCCTGTCCTCACCACATATACTTCAAAGCATCCAAAACACCTGTGCCCTGCCTAGTATCTCCAAGGAGCAGGTCTTAATTGCCCTCTCCAAGGCCACAAAAAAGCCTTTATGAGACCAGACAACATCTCAGGCTGTGATCTACATGGGTCAGAACATGAATTAGCATCACCACAGAGCATGCTTTTCAATGACAGCCTAAGCACTGGCATCATCCCACTGGAATGGAAAACAGCTACCATTATCTCTTTGCACAAAGGGGGTGTACCCACGGACCCTGGGAACTATAGACTCTTTAGCCTGACTGGTCTTATCATCAAGGCCATGCGATGAATCATCATGGACTTTATTAACAAAGATATAGGAAATCTTCTAATGCTCAACCACATCCAGTTTGGCTTTGTCAAGGGGAGATCATGCCTGTTAAACTTGGCAGACTTCTTTGAGACAGTCAGCAAAGCCATAGATGAGGACAAATCTGTGCATACTGCCTACCTAGACTTAGCCAAGAACTTTGACACAATCTCCCACTCAGACATCATTGATAAACTCACCATCTGGGTATCAACCCATATATTGTCAGGTGGTTGCAAACTGGCACACTGATAGAAATCATACAATCAATATAGGAGACTCCAACTCCTTCAGCAGACCTGTAACCAGTGGTGTTCCACAGGGATTGGTTCTAGGACACGTACTGTTCAGAATCTACTTCTCCGAAGTGCAGGCTAAAACTAAAGGACCATGGCTGACAAAGTTTGCTGATGACTGCAAATTGGAAGTAATGACTGAAATCCCTACCAATATCAACATCCTGAAAGAAGGTCTTACGCAGACTAATGACTGGTGTCAAAGTCATGGTCTTAAACGTAATGCAAAAAATGCATTATCATTCCCTTCAGCAAGAGTGATGTTCCTGCAAAATACCACATCAATAGCAATACCTTAAGCAGATAGTCAGTGGTGAGAGATCTGGGCACATAGGTTGACAACAGTCTTAACTACAATCACCATGTCTCCCCAGTGATTGAAAGGGCATTTTATATTGCTCATCTCATAAGTAAGGGCATTGCTGCCAGAAAAAAGAGGCTATAACTGCCCTGTATTCTTCCCTCATCAGGCCAATAATAGAGTACAACACTCCATTTGGTATGTTCCTTTCCAAACACCTGCAGCAATTGGAGAGACCATAAAGGTTCCTTATGAAGAAACTTCAGGGTGCTCAAGATCTGTCTTATATGGACAGATGGAAATCATTGTCACTTTAGTCAGTGTCATACAGACTGCTCAGAGGTGACCTGTGCCTTGCATATAGAGCAATCTCTGACCCAGCTTTGATGGAAATGCTGCATATTCGCAAGTCAAATGGTAGATGGGTCACTCACTCAGAGGACCTTAACCTGGTATGTGACATCAACAGAACTTGTTTGAGAGACACATTTGTCTCACAGAGGTTGCTCCAACTTTGGAACAAACTTCCTATTCATGTTAAACAATGCCCCTCATTGGTGCTATTTAAGCGCAATTTGGATGATTGGATGGGTAAGCAGAAATTCACCCCAGGGATTCCACCTGTGTCCTTCTTAGAGATGGGCAATAGGTTCTGATTTTGTGTCTGCTTGAACCAGACACCCTGGGTAATATAACTTGAACTTAACTAGGCTTGTAAGGGTGCTGGAGCTCTTAGCCAAGTAACTTCCTATGATTCTATGATCTGATGTGTCACCATTAGAAGAATATAGAAGAGAGAAAAATCAACAAAAATACTTAAAAATACGGCTGTGGAAAAAACAATGGACAATATCAGAACTGACCAGGATTTGTCATACACTATTGCAAATAATGCACTAAACATATCAACAAAGGTAGAAAAACGTGCACGATATGCATGTGAATATAAAGGAAAAGTACAAAATAAACATTTGATTGATGAACCAAAAAATTTTTATAGAGAACTGTGAAACAAAGCAACAGGAATAGAAACAACCCCAAAAAGAATAAATCGACATATTTTAGAGAAGTATGTATGATGACCCTGTGCAACATAACAAAAATATTAAATGGACAGAAGAAAATAACAGAAACAGTAAGGAGTAAAATGTACAGAATATAGAACACATTTCTGACATAATTAAGAAACCTCCTTATTGGAAAACCCCAGGATCAGGTGCAGTACTAACTTCTGACTAAAAGTATTAACATATTTACACAGAGATTTAGCCATATGTAAAAATTACTTATATGTGTATCCTGAATACACACCCACCTGGTTAACAACAGCAGAAATTATACTCCTCCTTAAGATTGAACCTGTAAGCCATCTTAAAAACTATAGTCCAATGAGTGACTTTCTGACAATGTGGAAACTATATACTAGAACTGATGCAAACAGAGTTTATAGTCATTTAGAAGAAAACCCAGTCATGGCAATAAAACAGAAGGGTGACAAAAGAAAGTCATATGGAACAAAGGCCACTTATTGCTAAATAAAGCCAAAATAGAGAATTGTATAAAAGGGGAAGAATGAAGCATAGCATGGCCAGATTACAAAAATCATTCAACAGTATCCTGCATTCATGGATAAAGAACTGCTTACTTAAAGGTGTAGAAGATACATCCTACATTGAGCAATTACATTACAGTGACTATGAAACAGTGGCAAACTACTTTGCAGTTAAGCCATGACAAAGGGCAAATTATAATCCCAGGGACAAAAACTCAATGGGAGATATTCCAGGTTGATTCTTTGTCACCATTATTGTTTTGCTTAGACCTTAACCCGTTAAGCTGCTTACATACCAGATAAGGTATCAGTTTCAGACTGTATCCAGGAAAACAATATTGTGTAAACATTTCTCATCTACTTTTTGTGGATTAATTAAACCTGTATAGTTCATCAGATGAGGAGATGAAAACACAACTGCCGATGGTCAAAATTTCTCAAATGATGTAACAATGTCATTTCATCTTGATAAATTCACAAAAGTGATGTTTAAAGTAGGAAAGTTGCAGCACCAAGAAAATATCAATCTGGGACAGGAATGTGATATAAAGGAACTTGAGCAGGAGGGAGTGTATAACTATTTGGGAATAGATGAAGCAATAAAACATAAATAAATGTGAATGCAACTCAGAAAAAATGTTTCAGAAGACCAAAACATACAGTGTAAAGAGCCCTGGCATCTAAGAATAAAGTCTAAACTATAAACCAATTTGATGTTCCTGTTCTAAGTTACAGTTTTGCTGTGATTGACTCTCCTCAAAAGGCTGGATCAGATGGACAGAAAAACAAGGGAAATGCTTCACACTTGTTAAATGATATATAAAAATCAATGAATACCAGGATTATATATTCCACACTCTGAAGGAGGTATGGGCATCCTCAGAATTGATTACATGTATAGATCTGCAGTTGTGGAATAGCATGCACATCTTCTGACCTCATCAGATACAACCATAGTGAAAGTTTTAAAACACGAGGAAAGGAAGTCTAAGATGACCTTTCTGCTTAGTTTAACAGAAGTAGACAACAATCAGACAGCAACTGAATGTATCAAAAAAACAAAAGAAAGAGTATAATGAGAAGGATCAGATGAGAAGGAAAGATATATGGAAAAGCTATAAGTAAAGTGGCAAGTATAGAGATCTCCTGGAACAACCTCATGTTTATCAAGATGTGATGTAGGAGTGGTTAAGGACAGGTGAGTTGAAAACAAAAGATGAAAGGCTAATAATGGCAGCCCAGGACTATAGAATGCATACACGCTCTTTTACAAAGTTCACTCAGCATGTGGGAGAAACAGACAAATGTAGGTTCTGTAAAAGAAGTGGAAATAGTCACACATCTTGTTGCTGGGTATGGTTATGGCAGAGGGTCTATACACTGAAAGGCACAATAATGTGGCAAGACTGCTGCACTAGGGAATGTGCACAAATTACAATATAGAAGCATGTGAAAAGTATTGGAAATATGTACGCCAAAGCATTATAGAGAATGATGAAGTGTACATCACATGGGATCAACTATTACAACAGAAAAAAAATAGATGTGAAAAAAACAGCTACAGTCGTCTGTGAAAAAAAGTCATCAAAAGTAGCATTGATCATTGAAATTGGCACACTTAGTGATTACATTGTTTCATGTATGGAGAGACACAAAATCACAAAATATCAGGACTTGCAGGTAGAAATGAGAGCAATGTGGAAGAAAAAATGCCCAGATGGTTCCAATAGTAATAGAAGCAATAGGTCTAAGAAAAAAGAATTTACAGTCATATTTAGATATGATACCAATAGACGTAACTCCACATGAATTGCAGAAGGAGCAATTTCTGGACACACTGTTAGTGCTGCAAAGAACACTTTTGGTTAGCATCAACGATTGAAACAACGCTAATTACATGAACTTTAATTAAGCCCTGAGTTAGGAATGGGGTTTATTTCCATTGTGTTATAATAATCCCAAAAGACTTGGAGAAATTAAAAAGTGAATGCTTGTCGTCTTAGAGTAAAATCATGATAGTCTTCAAATAGCTTAGCCAAGCATATTAGGAGCCAGTTATGTTAATGTGGGAGACCATAGGTTTAATTAATATTAGCCACTACCTGGTCTGTCCCAATAACATACAACTTCACCTATGAGACTCTGTCTGAGGCCTTCTAAGCAAGAAAACCTCAGAAGTAGAGTGGTCTTTGAATTTAAAAGGTTTAGAATAATGTAGCACCCTTGCAAAGAGCAGTTTTGGGTAACATCAAAGACATTGTGATCTGTAGTGAGAGTAGGGAACAGGTTGGGGAGACCCTGGAGAGGTGAAGATATGCTCTAAAGGAGATGAATGAAGGTCAGTAGGACTAAGACAGAATATATGTGTGTGAATGAGAGGGAAGATAGAGGAATGGTGAGGATGCAGGGAGAAGAGTTGGTAAAGGTGGATGAGTTTAAATACTTTGGTCAACAGTTCAGAGTAATGGCGGGGTGTGGAAGAGAGGTGAAAAAGAGAGTACAGGCAGGATGGACTGGGTAGAGAAGATTGTCAGAGTAAGATTGAAAGGGAAGGTCTACAAGAGGGTAATGAGACCAGCTATGTTATATGGGTTGGAGATGGTGGCATTGACAAAAAGGCAGGTGTCAGAGCTGGACATAGCAGAGTTAAAGATGTTAGGATTTGCACTGGGTGTGACAAGGATGGACAGGATTAGGAATAAGTATATCAGAGGTTCAGCTCAGGTTGGATGGCTTATAGACAAAGCCAGAAAGGAGAGATTGCGTTGGTTTGGACATGTGCTGAGGGGGGATGCTGGGTATATTGGGAAAAGGATGCTAAGGATGGAACTGCCAAGTAAGAGGAAAGGAGGAAGGCCTAAG
The DNA here is from genome assembly GCF_019279795.1 of Protopterus annectens. Lineage (NCBI taxonomy): Eukaryota > Metazoa > Chordata > Ceratodontiformes > Protopteridae > Protopterus > Protopterus annectens. The sequence goes on along the minus strand of NC_056729.1, from coordinate 1,048,542,139 downwards.
TTAAGGTTTATGGATGTTGTGAGAGAGGACATGCAGGTGGTTGATGTGACAGAGCAATATGCAGAGGACAGGAATAAATGGAAACAGATGATCTGCTGTGGCGACACCTAATGGGAAGAGCCAAAAGAAAAAGAAGAAGCATAATGTAGCACCCTTCTGAGTTAAGACTTCTATATTGTACAACAACTTTCTATATCCCAAAGTAGATTCACAGCATTAGGAGATACATGTGACAAGTCACTTACATACTTCCATTCTGAGTAAATTACACGGAATAATAAATCACAGAAAAAATACAGTGGATGGTTGAAAGTTTATATGTGATTTGAGGAAACATAAATACAATAAAATTTACCAGGAAAATATAGACTCCAGCTTTACAAATGAGAAGAGACATGTTGTGACCTCAAAGGAGGAATTTTCAGAAAGGTTGCTATGTAACCTGATCGTAGGGAAATATTCTCAAGTAGGCATGAATGCAGAACATGTATAAGCAAAGACATCTACAGCCATAGTTGGTGATATGGCTACTGAACAATATAGTTATATCCACAGGGTAAAGCAGTTCCACAATAAAATGCCATCTCAACTAATATGTAGGATCAAGACATTTAAAGTTAAAGTGGGTGGGCATACAAATGATTAACAAGGGGAAGGGCATTAAAGGGAAGGGGCATGTATGGCAGTGCTATTGAGATAGAAGATACAGTGAACAGCTAAGTGACTAAAATCTATATGATCAATAGCAGTGATACTGTTTAAACATATGTAGGCACCATGCTACCATACAGCCTAAGGTTTCTGCTTTAGAGTTTGAGAGCCCAGAGTCAATTCCGCCCTCTGGTTACTGCCAGCAGGGAGTCTGCAGGAGCTCTTTGCCAATATGAGATTCTTCCAGCTACTCTCTTTTCTCTCATTTTCCAAAAAACTTGATGACTAATCTTATAACCTGCCCATGTATTGTGTTTGCCCTCACATTAGTAACACAACAGATGGCTGCATGGTTGCTCAGTAATTAACAATTTCTCTCACAACTCAAGTGTCCTGGGTTCATTCCTTCCCCAGTCACATTGTCGCTGTCTAAGACAAGTTTGAATGCTCACAGGAGCTGGACCCAACAAAATGTTGTCCTCAATGTCAAGTAATGCAACATAGCTTCCTTTGATAAATCTTGCAATGCCATTACAAAATGAGCAGATGTTCCACTTAAATTTGACCTAGCAATCAGGGCCCTTGATTGTTGTGTTGAGTACTGCAAAATCTCTGTCATGATTGTCTAATTTATTCTTCATGGTATCTTCTCAAGGTCTAAAAAACCTATGGTCCTATTCTTTTATTCTCATATTAGGCCTGTCATTGAATAAAATGCCCACTTTGGCATGTACTTTAATAAGCACCTAAACAAACTTGAAAGACCTCAACATTTCCTCATCAAAATGTGTTTGAGTATCTTTAGCTACTCTGATAGAGCAGAAACCCTGTCCCTCTACTCAATTAATGTAGGCTTCTGAGGGGTGAGCTCTGTTTAGTGCTATAAATGACCCAACATTTTGACCTTCTTTAACAAAACAGCACCCAGAAGTAAAGCAGCTTCCTGTTACGGACACCTAAACCTATACCATCACATCTGCAATGTCAATTGGTGTGACAGGTACCTATCCCTACATATCAGACATTTCTAGAATAGGCTCCCCATACATATAAAACATTATAATTCCCTACAAAACATTAAAGGTAGTTTGGATGATTATGTGGGTGATCACAAATTTTTACCCGGGATGTGGGGGAACAATTTCCTTAATGGAGTGACACTATCTCCTTCCAATACTGGGTGTTCCTGTTGAGGTTTCTGATGCACTCCTTAATATGAAATTAGTAAGAACATATGAGCCTGCAAGTAATTGAATGCATAGTGGGCCAGTCTTGCCAAAAATGTCCAAATGAATCTAAATATTGCAAATAGTGCTGCAAATGTGGATGAAATGTGTGTAAATAGAACTGGTATTGTAAATAAGAAGTGACTCCTTTATAGCATATAAGATGAATTACAGTGCTTGATTAAGAACAGAGGGGAAGTTTTATTATATTAGATAGAGAAGTATTACTATCTCTTAAAATGGAAGTGATACATTGAGAGTTGTGAGAACAATTGCTGTATTACCTAGAGAAGTTCTCCTTAATGCATCAATGTTGCATAAAAGAATGGCTAAGGTAAGTCCATTTAGAGTGTTAGTTACTCTTACTGGAGGAAGATTTTATGTTCAGAGCAGCAGTCCGAGAAAAAAGACATGAGAGTAAATGAAGACACAGAAGAAGCCCCGATAAGGAAGCTGACTGTCCTTTACTACTATAGGAATCCACAAGAGATAGCTGCAGGGAGGGTGAGAGAAAGAGCAAGAGAGAGACCTCCTGAAAGATACTGTATCTTATTTACATGGTGTAACATCAATGTACTTGGTCTGAAATTTTGTTAAGCTATAAGACTTTTGTTTTGGAAAAACATGGCATCATTATGGTTCCTACAATAAATTATGTTGTGTTTTCTGAGAGTGGTGTCTCTGCTGCCTTTAAAATTTAAAGCTGGTGGATGACAATGGACATCTTTTTCTCACATTTTCAATGCCAAAGTCCTAATACTGTACCTTTTTGGAGTCTAAAAGAAGGTCAAGCATTTTCACAATAAATTACCTTAACATGATGAAGATAGTCTTTCATTGAATTTTGGAAGCTTTTCCTAGTTATCAATTATACTTGTATGTTGGTCCATTTTCCACAATAACAACTGTAGAGTCGTTACTATAGCCCATTGCTGCTACAGCAAAATGGATAATGCGGTGAGGAAAATGTAGGGCTACAATAAAGGACAGTTCTAGCATCTATTGTCTTCTTGTCATTGAACTGTCTGTCCACCAAATGGAATGGGAAGAAATGACTGGGCTAGGATCCTTTCAAACTCACTTACCAGGGAACTATGGAAAGTTTTCTCAAGAGAACTAATGAAAGCATTCATGGACATGGAAAGGAATGGGAATCAGGACAGTGAAAAGGTTAAAAAGGCATCAGTTGAAAGAGCTGGTATTACCTCTGAGATACAAACTCAAATGTTTCAAAATTGGAATTTTTCTTTCAACAAAATGGTAAAATCACAGCTTTATGACCCATTCATGTGTTCTAACATACATAAAAATGGCCACTATAAAACATCTTTAACCGCAGATTTAAGGGCAGCATGTGTGTCAAACAGACCCTAATGGCAGTTAAAGTAATATTGTACTAGCAGAAAGACTTTTATGCTATGAAGCAATGTACAGAAGTGAGCAATCAGGACCTGTAAAACTTATATCAAGTGGTAACAAGCTATAGACATATTTTTAAACGAGGAAGAAAGGGTCACATAGTTCAATTTTGTGCTAGTACTAGTAGAACTTTGTAGATGTGAAAACTATAACTTCTGAATAATACATTATTAAAAATGTTAACAATATAGATGAGTCTGCATGCTGTTACTCTGTTTAAGCTATAAGGACTGCTTGATTCAGACACTATGGTCACTCTGATAAAAGGCAGTATGTATGCAAAGAGAAAACACATAATATCAAATCAGCTGAAGTAGTATGCATTCTTAGATATGAACAGTATCAGATTAATTTGCTAGGAATACAAACTATGTTTGGGAAGTAGTTAGTCGTATTGCTGTATTACCCAATTTAGAATATAAGATGATAACAGTAAAAGAAAACTCTCCTATTTTAAGTATTTGAATTCCTTATGAGTATGTGGAAAGGAGTGAGCAAGTGAATAATTCTACAGATGCAACTCTATATAACTTGAAAATAGGTGTAACAACCAGCAGATGCATTCATTAGACTAAATGAATAAAAAAAATTACAACATACTATTAGAAAGAATAAAAGGTGCAACCATTTGGCTAAGTATAAAGAGAAATGAAAAAATTATACCATTTAGAGAAGTCATCCTACACCAATGGCAGACTAGCCTGCACTATTAGAACCAGTACTTGAGCAAAATTATAAACTTTCTTTCAAGCTAACACAGAAATTCCCACACATGTTGAATTCTAAGCAGTAGGCAAGTACTGAAGATGAAAAAAATTGCCAGTAAAAAAGACTGGACAAGAGTTTTAATCCCACTTATCGCAGTGCAAAGTAGAAAAATCAGATAAGGGAATATTCTAGAATATTCTAGGCAATAGGTACCTTGATATAGGGAAAAAGAAAATTGAAAACATTATCTGTTCTGAGGTATCATTTTCAGAGGAAAGCAACCTGCAGCAAAAAAACAAACAAAAAAAAAAAACAAAGACTGTAACAGGTTAGTGTTGTTTAATCCAGAAGCTGAAGCAATGCAAGATAAATTAGTGAAAAGGGAAACGGTACTGCACACCGACAGACAAGATAAACTTGAACAAAACTCTAATGAAATTCCTGTTGAGTGAAAATATTACAACTATGAGCAAAATAAAGAGGGTCATATGCATTAAGTTCATAAAGAAAGGGAACAATAACAAATAAATGCAAATACATCATCTGACACTAAGGAATGACACTTTGACCAGGCCAGGAGAAATATAGCTAGAGCTGTAGGTGAAGCTGTTAAATAAGCTGTCCTTACTCCTTACCTATACTGTGAATTACAAAATGACATGTTGTGCAGGTTAACAGTAGCAAGGAAATAGTGTCTTAACTGTTGGTGCCTCAGCCTTTCAAAAATCAAGTGTTGAGATTAAAATGTAGCTATAAAATAGTAAAGGATAAGATTACAGCAGTGAACCTAGCTAGGTTTGACTGACCAGGAGTAATGAAAGAAGTTGAAAACATCCTTACTGAGGGTAATGCTACTCAATGCTAGAAGTCTAAATCTCAAAATGCACTCACTCAAGGCACTCCTTAAAATGGAGAACATCAATATCTGTGCAGTGACTGAGACCTGGTTCAAGGGTCCAGAGAGCACCCCTGCACTACCAGGCTATAACTCATACCACACTTTTCGGCCATGTAACCTGGACTGAAACACCAAAGGCAGAGGTGTTTCTATAGTCAATAAGGATATCCACACCTCCAGGCTAGTTGCTCAGCATAATGCATCTAAGATTATCAAAGTGCAACTAACTCTGGGCAAAACTGCAATCCAAATTGTAGCTTGCTACAGATCCTCCACCATGCCCCAGGATTCCTACTCCTCTTGATTTACTGGAAAATATTAAGGTTAAACAAAACACCCTAATAATGGGTGACTTCAACTACCCCACCATTAACTGGGGAAACTACTCATGTACAAAGTCCTTAGCTCAACGCTTTCTAGAATTCATAAACTCCAATACCCTGGATCAACTTATCCACACCCCCACTAGGGGCAACAATATCCAAGACCTAGTCATTACCAACACGAGTGACCAGTGTTTCACACCTGAAGTCAACTCCTCTTTGGTCCGATTTGACCATAAGCTAATCACCCTTGATATCCACATCCCACCCCCCATTAAGAAAACTATGGTAAAAAAGTCTCCAAAGTCAACTTCACGCTTCTTAAGACAGAAGTGGTGAACTTCATGACACCCATGTAGATGGATAATATAGTTACAACTGCTGAGTCCTACACAAATGCACTCTATAAGTACTTACACGACTGCATGGATGGTGTTATCCCAAACAGAACCAAGACACTATTCTCCAAAAAAAGGAAGCCAATCTGGTGGTCCCCTGCAATAAACAAACTGTACAACAGAAGGAGGAAACTGTTGCAAAAGAGAGTAAAATCCCATGAGTGGAGGAGCTCCCTGGTCAGCCTCAGTAAGGAGATGAGATCCCTTATAAGATCCTCCATAGCTACAAAAACAAAATCACCACAAATTCTAAGGACAACCACAAAGCATTCTATAGCTATGTCAAGAATCTCGATGGCAACACCCAGTTCTGCTCTGAGTTACAGCACAACGGCACGACAATTACAGAACCAACTGATATTGCCAAAACCTGGCAGATAGGTTCAGTGCAAACATTACCCCCCCCACCCCATAAAGGGCCCATATCTATACAGGAAGAATGCAGAGTCCCTGTCATCACAACTATGCAGGTAAAAGCTGCACTCTCTAAAGCCAAAAACACAGCATCCATGGGACTGGACAACAACCCAGGCTGCGTTTTACACGAACTTCAGAATGAACTGGCTCCCCACCTAAGCACCATGTTCAATAATAGCCTCACATCAGGCTTTGTGCCCACTGAATGGTGCACAGCAACAGTTAACCCACTCCAGAAAGGGGGAGCCACCACTGATCCCAGGAACTATCACCCTATTAGCCTGATGAACCTGGTCTGCAAGGCCATGGAACGTATCATCATGGAACTCATAAACAAAGACATTGGTAACCTCCAAACTCTGGATCCCACCCAGTTCGGGTTTGTGAAAGGCAGATCATGCCTCCTGAACCTGATTGACTTCTTTGAGGCAGTCAGCAAAGCCGTAGATGAGGGCAAGGTGGTTCATCACACAGCCTATCTTGACCTCGCCAAGGCTTTTGACACCATCCCCCATTCGGGAATTATAGCTAAACTCACTAAACTAGGTATAAATCCCTACATCACAAGATGGGTTGCCAAATGGCTCACTGACAGAATCCACACTGTAAAAGTTGCAGACTCCAAATCTGACCTCAAACCAATGACAAGTGGAGTACCACAGGGTTCAGTCCTGGGACCTCTCCGGTTTGGTATCTAGTTCTCTGAAGTACAGGATAACCAGATGGCCTCTGGCTAATGAAGTTCACAGATGTCTGCAAACTAGGAGCCATAGTCAAGTCCCCAAATGATGTGGACATCCTACAAAGGGGCCACGCTGAGACAGATGCCTGGTGTCAAAGCCATGGCCTCAAGCTCAATGCCAAAAAGTGCAGTGTCATCCCCTTTGATAAAAACTCTGTACCCATGAACTACCACATAGGCAGCAATCTACTTAACACCGAATGTGTAATAAGAGACCTTGGGACCCAGGTGGACAGTAGTCTGTCCTTTGATAGTCACATCGCCACAGTAGTCAGGAAGTCATTCTACGTGGCACACCTCATCATAAAAGGGTTCTCATCCAGGAAAAAAAGAGGTCATTGTTCCCCTCTACTCAACACTCATTAGACCCATTATAGAGTGCAATGCCCTTTTTGGAATGTACCTCACAAGACATCTGCAGCAGCTGGAAAGGCCACAGAAGTACCTCACAAAGAGGATTACTGGCCTCAAGCAAATGCCCTACACTGACCATTTCAAAAAACTCCAGCTTTACTCTGTAGCATATCACCTATCCGAGGTGATCTCTGCCTAACATATAAAGCTATGTCAAACCCAGAACTGTTGAACATGCTACACCTAAAGAAATCCCAATCCCTCTGAGCTACATGCTCTAGGGACCTAAACCTTGTCACCACAAAAAACAGGACATGCTGGAGGGATAGATTCCTGTCCCAGAGACTTCCCATACTCTGGAACAGGTTACCTATCTATGTCAAGCAAAGTTCTTCATTAGCACTCTTCAAGAAAAATCTTGATGAGTGGATGGGAAATAGGAAATACACCCCAGGGATCACTTCTGTGTCTCTGCTCGACAGTGGCATAGGAAAATAACTTTCTTAGGTGACATAAGCCAGGGAACCTTGTTGGCTAGGCTTAAGTAGGCCCTTGGGCTGATAGCCTAGTACCTACCTATGAACCTATGAACCCTGAATACATGCTGATACCACTGCCTGTCAGTGTGGTGCCATTTGAACATATTGATGCAGACATTATTTCACCACTGATAAAAATCCAGCAATTGGTTTTAATATATGTTTTATACTGGACTGTGCAACTAAGTACCTTGAAGCTATCTCACTAGTTAAGGCTAGTGCTAAATCTATATCTCAGAAGTTATGCTTATTATTTCCAAAAGTGGGGATAGAATGTAAATACTCACTCACCACACTGTCTTGACCCATTCTTCCTCAGATGAAAGAAAAAAAAAACAAACAAACAAATAACTTGTCTCTCTCTCTCTCTCTCTCTCTCTCTCCCCTTAACTATAGGAAACCGCTTGCTACAGTTGTTTTAAGCAGCTGATAGAGTTTATACCATACTCAGAGCACTACAGAGCTCAGACTGGACTTAACAAAAATAAATAAATAAATAAAATAATCTTTGTTTCTTTTAAACTCTAACAAACTTCTTGCTACAATTTAAATCACACACAGAGTGCTACAATGCTCACTTTTGACCATGAATGCAAAACCTGCTTTTAAAAGCTGGTATGAAAAATTACTAAAGAATGTTTAGGATCAACTGATTGAGCTCCCTAAAACTTTGTACCAGGGACATCTATTCCTTTGCCCTACCTTAACTATGCTATTGCATTTCAGTGTACTTGACTCATTTGGTTCAACACACCACAATACATGCAGCCTGTCAAGGGCATTTACCTTTTCCAATGAATGTGAAAAACATGGCTTCATGCCGAGTGTTCAGTTGTATGACAGCATGGTTGATCATGCAAACTAATGTGTCCAAAAGAATCCAAATATTATTAACAGTGTTTTGGAAGTACAATGTATAAACTTATTTGCTGTTGTAAAAAACAAATATTTCTGTAATTATACAAGGTAAATTAAAAAGTTTAATTTGCTGTTGTAAATAAATATATTTCTGTAAGTATACGAGGTAAATTAGAATGTTTAACACGGTGGTGCAGCAGTTAGCATTGTCGCCTCACAGCAATAGGTTTTTGGTTCAATCCTCAGCTGGGCTAATCTGCATGTCCTCTCTGTGATCATGTGGGTTTCCTCCCACATCCCAAAGACATGCTGTAGGTGGATTGGGTACTCTAAATTGGCCCTAAGCATGAGTGTGTGATGTGTGTGCCTTCTGTGAAAGGCTGGGCTGGCAACTCGACACCGTAAAACTCTACTGCCAATCATGAGCAGACAAGTGATCCACTGTGGTGACCCCTAACCGGGGAAAAAGCTGAAAGAAGAAGAAACAACAGAAGAGCTTTTGCTGTATTAGCCAAAGAAGTGAGGCTATGATTTTAAATGAAAATTCTGCATTAAGAGCACAAAAACTTTTTCTCTATTAGCTAGAGCAGGATTCTTTAATGAAACAAGTGATACTGTAAAAAAGGGATAACATAAGCCCATTTGGGTTATTGTTTAGCCTTTTTGGAGGCAAATTTAGTGTCTGGAAGAGAGAAATGACACAGCGATTGATTACCCGGAAGAAGATACGATGAGGAAGCGGGAGATTGTGATTCCTCAAAATTTTCCATAAGTACATAGACACTCGCTTCCATCATTGCCTTTATTTAACAATGTTGCTGATTTCCATAAGTACATAGACACTCACTTGCTTCCATCATTGCCTTTATTTAACAATGTTGCTGATTTCCATAAGTACATAGACACTCACTTGCTTCCATCATTGCCTTTACCTAACAATGTTGCTGATTTCTATATCATTACACCATCAACTACATACTATGCAGACCATAGCATTTCCCATCCTGCTGGGAATATGCTAGTGCTTCTCTGTATCACCTTCTCTCATTACATGGTTGCTCTCACACAAATTCATTTACTGCAAAAGATAAGATGTTTCTAAATCCCATGGTATATCTGATACAAACTCAGGCTTGGCTAATGACAACAGACACTCTTCAAAATGTCCATTGACTTTTCAGTTTCAAAAGAAGATTTATTTAGAAGTTTTGATATGAACTCATTACCTGGAAGCAATGAATGGTTTGCAATGTGTCCATTGGCTGCTATCTTTCTTTTTTGGTTTAGATAACTTACTAATAGAAATACACAAATACGTATGTTTGTTGTTTTAACTTACAAAATGTTTTTCTGTTAGGGTGAGTATTACTAAAAAAAGTTCAGGAAATACTAAAAATATACCAATAGTCAATTTTTAAGCACTAACATGTATACATTTCTAGAATAACGAGTATGAAAACAAGTTTAAAATAATACATTGCATATTTTATAAGATTTATTAATGATAGCTTTATTATAATGTCAGGGAAAACAGAGAATAATTGAATTCTTAGGCATTTTAAATGTTTGATATACTGGGTGCCCTTACATATTGATTATGAAATAGAAATGGATTTCATAAACTTCTTTAGAATCTTAATTTATTCAATAGATGATGACAGAGCTGGTAGTGGATTATATAGAACTAAGACAGACTTGAATAATACTGTGAAGTGTAAAAGCAGTTATATTTTTAAAATAATTTTCAATATTTTAACTGTGACATGCTTCTCTAAACAATACTAATGCTTCATGTAGACAGAACAGTTTTAAATAACATTATTTGAAGGTTTACAAAGGTGGGGCCCATGAATAATGCTTATCATAACAACACTAAGAATGATTGTGCTGTCTTGGTCAGACCTTGACTTCAATCAGCTTAAAGAATAGCTTTGGGGGAATTGTGAGTTGAAGGTGCAAGTGATCTGTCCTTAGGTACTTAACACGAAAAAAAGTTTAGATATAAACATGGTTGAGGTTTGTTTCATATATTGATTCAGTCAGTAGAGTTATGAAAATATTAATTAGCCATCTAATATTTACTCTCAAATGGCAAAATAGTAGATGTGTGGAGAGTCAACCAGGTTGTTTTACAGTAAATGGTTCAATTTATAAGGAAGGTTCAGCAGAATGCTCATGTTAATGAAACATAGCACTTAGATTGGCACCTTTAGGCATGTGAAAACAACTGTTAGTATGTTAGAGTGACGGTTTTTAACATCCTGACAATGCTACATAGTGACTGCATATGGTGGTGTCAGAGCAAGCATGTAGGTATGTACCCACTTGCACATGTGCTGTCCTTATGTAAGGACAATTAAATGAACTTTACATCTTAGAATGCTTGAGCATCTTAAAGCTATCAAAAATAGAAAGGTATACAATACTTTCACAAAATACTACGTGCAAGCTGACCATGAAGCTAGTTATATGCTTACTGTCTAATGGGGTGAGTTTAGCATAATGGTTCAAGTCTTCACCTTATACTCACAAGCTACAAGGTTTCATTCTGACTGCAAGGTATTCCCTCCAAGACAGTTTTCACCAACAGACCTATGTTATTAATGAGTTTAGTGATGTGCTACTTATAGTTTCTTACAGAGGCAGGTTGAATGCCAATTATGACTGGATGATATCAAGGGGGTGAGAGTGGAATATAGTGTCTGCATAAGAAGAAATGCTAAATTGAACTGCAAAATCATTGACTTGTTTGAATTTCATCACGTTTCTTTAATGTATAAATAATGAACAGTTCTAGAATGTCTGTTGTTATACTTGTAATAGAATAAGAAATTCAGAAGCTTGTGGTGATTTTATTTACATATTTAAAAAATAGAAATGCTCGATTGTATTGGCATTGTTTGTATTTTCACATAGCCAGTGCACTTCCATTATGATTCCCAGACTGTTGCTATTCTGAGGACAGAGTAGTGGATATGAGGCAAATATTTTGAAGATTTAAGGAATATTAGATGCAATGGAAAGGAACAAAGGTACCATGTAAACAATTTCAGAAGATGTGTTCCACCCCTCAAGATAACTCTTTTTGTAAGGCTTGTTATGTATCATTAATCCACAGGAATGATACATATATGATGAGACTTCTATTGACAATAGTTCATAGGCTCATAGGATCATAGGATCATAGGAGGTTTACTAGGCTATTGGCCCTGAGGCCCTTATAAGTCTAGCCAAGAGTTTAGCCCATGTGTAGACAAGTCAGCACCAAAAGCCCTGTCCAACAGGGACACAGGTGGAATCCCAGGGGTGTATTTTATGTTTCCCATCCAGTTATCCAGGTTGCGCTTAAAAAGGGATAATGAGGTACTTGGCTTGACATGGAGAGGGAGTCTATTCCACAGATGGGGGAGTCTCTGGGACACAAATCTGTCCCACCAACAAGTCCTGTTGATATCACAGACCAAGTTAAGGTTGTACATATGGGTTACTCGAGTGGAGCATGACTTGTGGATATGCAGCAGCCCCATCAAGGAGGGGTCTGAGATTACTTTGTATGTCAGACAGAGGACACCTCTGAGGAGTCTGTATGAAACTGAGTAGAGAGAAAGGGTTTTTAGCCTATCTGTGTAGGTTAGATGTTTGAGGCCCTGGATTCTCCTTGTGAGGAACCTCTGTAGTCTCTACAGTGGCTGCATGTGCTTTGCGAGGTGAAGGATGAAAACAGATTGATTTCTATATTTTGCCTCAATTATCATCTAGTAGTGGGAAAGAGAGAAGTGATTTGAAGGGATATTCTGAAGGGCTCATTTACAAAAGAAAGTAAAGAAGCGAGAGATAAAAGAGCTCTGTTTTTTTAGATATATTAAAAAGATGGAGTATATTCAAATAGTCTGGAGGATAGTACGATGCAATACATATCATATTTTGTTTCTAATTCATATCAGGTCCTTTATTTTCAAGTTTAGTATTAGTTTTGGCTGTCAATTTCAGCACCCTGTTGGGTAATATGTATACAGTTCTATTTTGGGGAAACAATAACAGTTTGGTGGTACTAGTGGTTGACGGGATTCTAGCAGTGAACAGTTCTTGGTATAAGAAGGGACTCCTGCAGTGTACTGTTCTTGGTATAAGTAGGGACTCCTGCAGTGCACTGTTCTTGCTATAAGAAGTGACTCCTGCAGTGCACAGTTCTTGCTATAAGAAGGGACTCCTGCAGTGTACTGTTCTTGGTATAAGAAGGGACTCCTGCAGTGCACAGTTCTTGCTATAAGAAGGGACTCCTGCAGTGTACTGTTCCTGCTATAAGAAGGGACTCCTGCAGTGCACTGTTCGTGGTATAACAAGGGTTGAAGAAGAACTCCTGCAATGCACTGTTCTGTCTATAGGAAGGGACTCCTGCAGTGCACTGTTCGTGGTATAACAAGGGTTGAAGAAGAACTCCTGCAATGCACTGTTCTGTCTATAGGAAGGGACTCCTGCAATGTACTGTTCTTGCTTTAAGAAGGGAATCCTGCAGTGCACTGTTCTTGCTATAAGAAGGGACTCCTGGAGTGTACTGTTCATGGTACAAGAAGGGACTCCTGCAGTGTACTGTTCTTGGCATAAGAAGGGAATCTTGCAGTGCACTGTTCTTGGTATAAGAAGGGACTCCTGCAGTGCACTCTTATGAACACCTACAGTGTATTGGTCTTGCTATAAGAAGGGACTCCTGCAGTACATTGTTCTTGCTATATGAAGGGACTCCTGCAGTGTACTGTTCTTGCTATAAGAAGGGACTCCTGCAGTGCACTGTTCCTGGTATAACAAGGATTGAAGAAGAACTCCTGCAGTGCCCTGTTCTTTCTATAAGAAGGGACTCCTGCAATGTACTGTTCTTGCTTTAAGAAGGGAATCCTGCAGTACACTGTTCTTGCTATAAAAAGGGACTCCTGGAGTGTACTGTTCATGGTACAAGAAGGGACTCGTGCAGTGTACTGTTCTTGGTATAAGAAGGGACTCCTGCAGTACACTGTTCATGCTATAAGAAGGGACACCTGCAGTGTTCTTTCTTGGTATAAGAAGGGACTCCTGCAGTGTACTGTTCTTGGTATAAGAAGGGACTCCTGCAGTGCACTGTTAGGAATTCCTACAGTGTATTGTTCTTGCTATAAGTAGGGACTCATGCAGTCCACTCTTCTTGGTGTAAGAAGGGACTCTTGCAGTGTACTGTTCTTAGTATAAGAAGGGACTTCTGCAATGTACTGATCTTGGTATAGAAATGGAATCCTGCAGTGCACTGTTCTTGGTATAATAAGTGTTGAAGAAGAACTCCTGCAGTGCACTGTTCTTTCTAGAAGAATGGACTCCTGGAATGTACTGTTCTTGCTTTAAGAAGGGAATCCTGCAGTGCACTGTTCTTGCTATAAGAAGGATCCTGGTGTGTACTGTTCTTGGTACAAGAAGGGACTCTTGCAGTGCACTGTTCTTGGTATAAGAAGGGAATCCTGCAGTGCACTGCTCTTGGTATAAGAAGGGACTCCTGCAGTACATGGTTCTTTCTATATGAAGGGACTCCTGCAGTCTACTGTTCTTGTTATATGAAGGGACTCCTGCAGTGCACTGTTCTTGCTATAAGAAGGGACTCCTGTGGTGCACTGTTCTTGCTATAAGATTGGACTCCTGCAGTGTACTTTCTTGGTATCAGAAGGGACTCCTTCAGTGTACTGTTTTTGGTATAAGTAGGGACTCCTGCAGTGCACTGTTAGGAACTCCTACAGTGTATTGGTCTTGCTATAAGAAGGAACCTATGTAGTCCACTGTTCTTGGTATAAGAAGGGACTCCTGCAGTGTACTGTTCTTGGTATAAGAAGGGACTCCTGCAGTGCACTGTTAGGAACTCCTACAGTGTATTGGTCTTGTTATAAGAAGGAACTTATGCAGTCCACTGTTCTTGGTATAAGAAGGGACTCCTGCAGTGTACTGTTCTTGGTACATATCAGAACTCCTTGGATACTTCCTTGAATACTTGCATAATTTTTTTGCTCTTATATTTCAGTTTGTTTTATTTTTGATTCTGTTTTACCCCAAAGTTTTGTTTTTCTTCTTAGAGTTTTATAAGTTCTTGGCTAAGGTCAATTAGAAAATAATTTATTTTCTAGTGACTGACTGAAAAGGGATACAGTGTCACTAATTAGTGGGAGGAGCTGAAAATTAAGATTTCTTATTTAGCTGCATTATTACTTAGCTGAAGAGCTGTGTGACTCTGCTGTTGTCTGACTGCTCTTCATTTTTCCCACACACCCATCCCACCTCTATTGTGCTTTTGAACTTGGTGGCTTTTTAGCTACATGCCCTTACTATAAAACTCACTTTGGATAATCGTCCATCTACTTTCATCTTCTCATTCTATTGGACACTGGGAGATCAAATTGATAGGCCTTCCCCTCAGACTCTTAACGCTTGAGTTATCTTCTTTAAGTTAGCACTCGCTTAGGACACACTGCAAGTTATAGAGACTTTATCCTTTTTTTATCATCTCACTTTAAAATCTCTAACATCTGGGGGGTCTATATCATATTGTCAAATGTTTAATTTATGGAACACCTAATTGTCAAACTCTAATCACCAAACTACCTATTCAATGAATGACCTATTCATCGAAATGGAAATCATCGAAATGTTTTACTTGGCCAACACCATAAAAAGTAAACTTTTTATACTTTGTTGCGGGGGGGGGGGGGTTGTGCCCTGCTGCACTCCTTCATGAGGGTCTGCACTCCTCACACCCCCTGCAAATTAAATATACCATCTCTGGGATCACACTACAATGAGGTAATGGGTAAATCATTTCCAGTCAGCATCTCAATCACACAATATTTGTTTAAGGATAGCCAAGTAAAATCTTTCAATGATTTCCAGTTTGACGATTAGGTCATTCAGTGAATAGGTAGTTTGGTGATTAGGGTTTGACGATTAGGTTTTCAATAAATTATAAGTTTGACGATATGATATAGACCCCATCTGGGACTAGGCTATCAATCACTACTGAGCCTAGGCGCTAATCCACATGAATTAGCCTGGGATTAATGGTATGCCTTTGCTTCTGGTGATGGAAGAAACAGAGGGATATTAGTTGCCTCTGCTCATGATAGGGTAGTGTGTATGGAACTTCACCAAGAAGTTTGTAGTTTTGCTTACAACCATTTCAGGACCTTTATGCATCATGGCTTTCTGTTGCTTCCAACTAATAGAAGATGATAGCAAGTGTACAGAATCCATAAATATCTGAGTTAATACTACTTCTCAAGAAGCAGCTTAGAACTAGTGCTACTCTTTCACTTCTGGTGAGAGAAGGAACAAAGTGTACTTTAAATCATTTTAGAGTACTGTTGTTTTTGCTACAGCATTTAAACTGATGAATTCTGCATTTCTGCCTTTGTTAGATTTTTTTTGTTTCAGTTACAGGGTACGTTGGTTATTTCCTGAACTTTCAACTTGAATTACTGTTTAAGTTATTTACCTCTCTTCCAGGCTCCTTCAGTGATTTAAAGTTAGAAGGGTTATGTCTGCACTCTACTGGCAGTGGAGAACAACTTGATGTCTTTCTGTGTTGAAAATTACAGAGAAAATCTTAACATGTGCTTATTGTGTTTGGACAGAAGGCTATTTTGCTTGTTTATTGGTTTTCTGAGTCTGTATAAGGACATCATATTTGCTGAATGCTTGGTATCATGCAGCGGTGGTTAGTAGTGCCCTGTATTGACGCAGGCACTTAGAACTGACATTTTCCTATAAAACTATGTCTGAAATTTCCTTAGTACTTAGCTGCACAAAGCACAACTAGTTCCTACATTAAGGATCACTGCCCCATGAGTATGGTCTTCGTCATAATTTTTATCCAAGCTAGCCAGCTGTAAACCCTTCTTGTACCTTCCCCTTTTGTATCATGTTATAATGATGTGAAGTCATGGATACACACTTTTCTGTTATCTGTGCTGTAAGCTTAGTGGATATGGGCATCCTATGGCAATGTAGTAATTGTCTCATGTTTACTGATAGCCATTTAATTCTTAAACAAACAAATATGGTATGTGTGAGATGTAGTTACACAATGGCACTGGAGACAAGCCTCTGACAAACAAGCACTTACATTATTAAATAGGTTTTCAAAAATACAACATTAGGCTAACCACACACATGCTGAGGCTCTTAGATGTAATCTCCCTATACCCAAAAGCCTCCCAGATGTTGCACATACATCAGCAACCTGAAAAGTTTTCTACCAAAGCAACACCTTACACAACACATTACAGCCATGCCTCACACCATCTCAACCTCTAAGCCCATAAGGATAACACAACACAATATTTTGTTCAAAGGATACTCCATTGTGAGACACACAGATGCCCCACTCACTATGCTCAGTAAGGAGAGAGAGTCATGGTCAGCTGCCTCTCAGGGGACAGGATATTACTCAGTCGTAGTCCATGCAGGTCTAAACAACTTGCGACATACCCCCCTAGACAATGTGAAAAGAGACATGATAAAGATCTTAGCTGGTGTGCCCTAGGATAATATGGGCCTAGCACTGAGCAGCAGCCTACCTTCTCCAAGGATTGTGTCACAATATGACAAGTAGATACCTGACTTTAACAACTGGTTTAGGTTTTGGTGTCATTTGGAGGGGATGCAGTCTTTGTCAGCATGGGGGGACATGCTTGACAGACTGTGCTTCTTTATCAGGGATGGTCTGCTCCTGTCCCATCTAACTTTCAAATATTAACTAAAACTTTGTTCACCACCATGGTGGTACTGCCAACCTGATAAATCTGACATAGCAAAACCAACCCAAGAGAATCTAAAGGTATTGCTACTAAATGCCAGGAGTCTAAACTTCACTTCCTGCAAACTCTTCTCATCTTGGAGAATATAGACATCTGTGCAAGTTACTGAGACATGGTCTACAGCTGCCTAAATACTCCAGCAGTGCACAGCTATAATGTCTTCCAAATGCTGAGACCAGCTACTGCACAGGAATGGACAAAAGATGGAGATGTCTCAGTTTACGTCATGAACAAACACACTTCAAGGCTGATCAAACAGTTTGACATACTTGAGCTTCTCCATGTCGAAATTATTATAGACAAAGTCCCATACTATATCCTTGCAATCTCTATAACTCAGGAAACCCTTAACACACATTTAAACACATTCTGTTACTTTTCTTGAATGGAGCTTTGGTCATCCTCTATTTAGTCAAAACAATTTGGTCGACTAAACAAATATTCAACACCTGTCAACAAAAGTAGCACATTGGACAAATCCCAAGGTTAGTGAAATTACCCTCTCCTTGAAAGTTGTGCAATCTTGCACTTAGTATACATAATTAGCAGGGGGTATGGGGGTGCAGGGGGGAGCTTACCCCCCACAAAAAGCAATGCTTTCTCTCTCTTTTTTTTTTAAGTTTTGGCATTAAATGAAATTCATTCTCAGCACATACATAGTAGCATCAATGCACATAATGTCGATCATTTGGTGTTGACATTATGCACATCAATATTAGTGCCATTTGACAAAATTAAATAAATCCATTTAAGTGAACCGGAGGGAATACCCATTTAACCCAATGCCTTATTCATGGGTAACTTTAACCTGGGAATCATACACAGACACAAACATCCTTGACTTCGACCTCACAAACAAGGGTGAGCTTTGCATCTCCCTAGTATATTTACTCTGGTCAGGTAAGTCCATACAGCTGTCTCATTTGAAATAAAAAAAAAATCAGGACCAAAGCTAACCCTTGAGTTTTTAGGAATTCATCTAAGGTATACTTCCTACTATTAAGTTACAGAGTAGCAAATTTTAAACCCCCTTCTGAAACACTGAGAAGACTGCTCCTGATGCCAAATTGTTCATGAAAACCTTTACAATCATGTTAGCGGCTGCATCAAGACATCTGTACCTACCCAGAACAGACATAGGGCAAACTAAAAAAAAACAGTTTCAAGCCTGCATAAAGTAAAAGCACTGCTGGTGATTCCCTGCTGGATGAGGAAAGTAAACCTATATTTTTTATCTGTGAGTGATAGAGCTGCTTTCTGTTTTACCTGCTCCATTTTGTTTTCTGTTTTAAGAAATCCGCTTGGCCTGGTATTTTTGTTCTATATGATTGGCAGACAGATAAATTATGTAGGCTGCACATTTCACATATTTTTTCATTGGTGAAATTGTTTCTTGTGGTATACTGCAATACACTGTGAATTTCTGTGTCTTTGCCTTTTTCTGAAAAGGTTTCAGGGCTGCATAAATTAAAATCCCTGCTGGTATATACATACATATATATATATATATATATATATATATATATATATATATATATATATATATATATATATATATTATTTGTCTGTGAGTGCCAGAGCTGTTTTATGTAATTTTCTACATTTTGTTTTTTTGTGTAAAGAAATCTGATTGGCCTGGTGTTTTTGTTCTATGTGAGAGTTAAACACTTAAATTAGCTTGGCTGCATATTAAACATGCTCTTTTATTGATCAAATTGTTTCTTGAGTGATACTTAAATAAACAGTGGATTTCTGAGTCTTTGTCTTTTTCTGAAAATATTTCAAGCCTGCAGAAACTAAAAGCACTGCTGGTCATTTCCTGCTGGGTGAGGAAAGTAACCCTGTAATTTTTTGTCTGTGAGTGATAAACCTGCTTTCTATTTTAAGAAATCTGTTTAGGCTGATGTTTTTGTTCTTTGTGACAGATAGACACTTAAATCCTTGCACTGCACATTTCACATGTTTTTTCATTGGTTCAATTGTTTCCTGAGTGAAACTTAAATACACAATGAATTTCTAGGTTTTTGTCTTTTTCTGAAAAAAAAAATCAAGCCTACATAAACTAGAAGCACTGCTGGTGATGCCCTGCTGGGTGAAGAAAGTAAACCTGTATTTTATAGGTTCATAGGTGTTTACTAGGCTAATGACTGCAAGGGGCTTTTTAAGCCTAGCCATGCATCCCAAATCTCTGACAAGTTCTGATACCCTTGATAAGTGTAAGAAGGGGCATGGGAGATGAAACATTTACAAGCAGGGGCCTGGAACATGAACCATTTACAGGTTGCCTGTGGCCATTAGAGACATAGGTGCCAAATCAGGGATGAATTTCCTGTTCCCCATCCAGTTGTCAAAGTTTCACTTGAATTGGTTTAGGGAGAAACTCTGCTTCCCATGGATGGGAAGCCTGTTCAAGAGATGATGTACTCTCTGGGATACATTCCTATCTCTCCAACAGGTCCTATTTATAGCACAGGCAAGGTTTAAGACTTTAAAACTGGTAATTCTGGGACTGTTTGTATTGTGGATATGCAGCAAATCTGTCAAAGTGGGGTCTGGCAATGCCCTGTATACCAGGCATAGATCTCCCCTCAAAAGCCTGTAGGAGACAGAATACAGGGATAGGGCCTTGAGGCAGGTGGCATAGGACATTTTTTCTATTGCCCTGTATTCTTTTAGTGAGAAACCTCTGTGGATGTTCCAATTGTTGGATATGTCTGGTTAGGTACAAACCAAAGGGGGCATTGCACTCAGTGATAGGTCTGATGAATGATGGATACAGTGGAACAAAGACTTCCTTGGACTTAGATGCCACACTTGTGTTTATAGGCTGCACAACATAGAATGATTTCTTCACTACTGTAGACATAGGTTCCGTATTAGAAGACCAAAGACGCATTCTTTCGAATGCATCTTGGTCGAACTCAAAAGCCTAAAATGGCAAAATATCGAAGCAGCTTGTAAGCAAATTCTTTCCCTGGGAAAGAATTGGCTTAGCCACTTCATTACTTTGCCATTTTTGGCACTGTAGTGCAGTCTAGGAGTTGGTATATTTAAGTAGGGGGTGTGGGGAGCAAAGCCCCCCACTTAATATAATGTTTAAAGTGTTTAATATATTTTTTTTGTTGGAACAGCGATTTTTTTCCCTAGGAAAAAAATCGCTGTTCTGACAGTTCAAAATTGTAAGCTTTCCCTTTCATAGGGTCGATTAATCACCATTCGCTTTTTTGATCTAATATAGACCCTAGACATATGATAGTCAAAGATTAGAATACTGTCTATGTGAGTCCCCAGGTCCCTGACTACTGGGTCAGCCCTAAGGAGTATGTTGTCAATATGATAGTTACCAGGGTGGATGACTTCCCAAAGGATACTATTATGCATTTCTTGGCATTTAGTTTTAGTCTGTGGCTCTGACACCAGTTGTTTGCCTGTGTTAGTGTGGAATTCAATGACAAATTAACGTTCAACCTTCACATCTACAGTAACATCAAAAAAACCCATCAGAAGCTAGGTGCCCTGTATAGGCACAACTATTTTCTTAGTCTCTCCGTAAAAAAGTCTCTGACCACATCCTTCCTGATTCCAACACTTCTATACTGTGCTCCTATCCTCACCAATCTACAGTCCTCCTTGAGAACAAAACTAGACTTTTGCTATAACAAAGTCGTCAAATTTGCCAAAAATGCTAAATATTCTACCCGTCACTGTTCCTCTCTGCATCAACTAAATTGTCTAGAATCCCAACACTATCTCACATTCTTACAATTAATTACAGCCTACAAGCTCGTCTTCCACCCAGAAACCTGCCCTTACCTCTCTTCCATACTGACCATGTACCATCCGAATTGGCTCCTTAGGTCCGAAAACAAAATGTTACTATCAGTAGACAAACCCAAGCTCTCAGCCAGCCAAATGTTAGGTTCCTATAAGGTCTCCATGGCATGGAATAAGCTCCCCCCATCACTCAGAACAAACAGCAACCTGGAATCCTTTAAAAAAATCCCTCAGATTGCATTTCCCCTCAAAATGGCTATGCTTCTGTTCCCAAACACACATCCCCAACTCCTAATTTCTCCTCCCAGTGCCATCCCTCTAACTATTACATCATCTCCTTCACTCTGCCTACTTAATGCTTCCCAATCACTTTCACCCTTTGCGTTTCTATCTCCCACTATAATTACTCTGCTTTTAATCTCCTCACAGCTATGCACCTGCAGATGTATTACTTTCATGTGTACTTGAATACACTCTATGCACCATGAAATGTAGTGTATGCCATTTATTACTTGTATATGTCAATGACTGTATTTTTTGCACTGTTGCTTCTATTACCAGTTTCATGCAATGTAATCGTACTGTATGATTTTTTTCTGTTTATGTGATTATATTTTCTTTGTATGTAGCTTTGTGGAGCTTTTCTTACCAGGCTTCCACTGAAAATGGGCTCATTTCTGGCCCAGTGGGCTTTCCCAGTAAACAAATGCAATAAAAAAATAAAATAATAAATGAACTCCTAATTTGCAATCATCTGCAAATTTAGTCAGGCAGAGACCATTGTCACTGGCCTTGACTTCAGAGAAGTAAATGCCAAAAAGGTGCATTCCAAGGAACGATCCTTGAGGGACTGTGACCAGCCTCTTTGTAGAGGTGGACTCCCTAATTATAACTACCTGAGTCCTGTCTGTGAGCCAGTTGGCTATCCACTGGGTGGCATATGTGTTTGTACCCAACCTCCTGAGTTTGTCACCAGAGGGGTATTGTGTCAAATGCCTTGGCCAGGTCAAGGTAAGCAGTGTGAACCATTTTGCCATCATCCACAGCTTTGGTGACCTTCTCAAAGAAGTTCACCAGGTTGAGTAGGCAGACTGTGTTGGGTCCAGTGTCTGGAGGTTTACTGTATCACCATTGAACATTTCCATGATAATTCTTTCCATGGCTTTACATATAAGACTAGTGAGACTTATGGGTCTGTAGATGGTCCACCTTTGTGCAAAGGGATAACAGTTTCTGTTCTCCATATATGAGGCATGAGACCTGTTTGGAGGCTACAGCTAAATAACAATTCCAGAGGGCCTGATAGGTCATGTTTCATGCTGTTTAGAAGGCATCCAGGGACAATGTCTGGTCCCATTGATGCAATGTTCTTAGCTTTAGAGAGAGCATTAAGGACCTGCTCCCTAGTGATAGCAGAGGGAGTTATATTTGATGGTACTACCTGAGGGAAGATTGAGAGGGAGAGAGGGGTAAAGTTGGAGTTTAATTTATTGGCCAGTAGGTTTATTATATCTTCTGTCTCAGTATAGCTGGCTCCATTTACAATGAGCTCTGCATACAATTGTGTATTGCCTTTGAGGTTGCAGACATAGCTAAATAATGCCTAGAGGCTGTCCTTGGCCTGGGAGGCAACATTTACCTCAAATTTGGCTTTGGTAGACTTCATTTGTCCTCTGAGTTGTTTGTTTATTCTGATCAAAGTGCTTTTATCTTGCTGGGTGCTGCACCTCCTAATTTTTGCCATAGTTTTCTTCCTTCTGTTGTACAGACTATTGATTTTGTATTCCACCAAGGTGGCTTGTGTTTTGAATTAGTTCTGTACTTCTTCCTGGTGGGTACAGCTGACACTATGCAGCTATTAACATGCTTGTACAGGGTTTCTGTGAACAGTTCTTCATAGGCAGCACTATTCTTAGAATTTTGGGGGCTTGACATTTTGCCAGGTTATCACTTAATAGCAGGAAGTTAGCCTTAGAGTAGTTCCTGAATATTCCAGGTTTAGCTGGGAGTTCAGGTTTTATTTTTCCTTCAAAGGAAACAATTTTATGGTCTGACCTTACCAAGGAAGGCATTACAGTAGGGGGTGTGCAGTACTTTCCCATGTTAGTGAAGACCAGATGCAGTATGGTTGCACCCATGGTTGGTGTACTAGCTATCTGGTCCAGGGAGTTTGTGTTTACAAAATCCAGGAATATTTGTGCCTGTATGTTTGGTGTCCTATAGGATTCCTAGTTAATAGTGGAGTAATTAAAGTCACCCATGAATTTGCAATTGGGTTGGATGGTGAGTGTTTCCAATAAATGTTAATACATGGTATGAGTTTTCTGGGTCATAGAGAGGGACCTATAGCTTGCAAGGAAGTAGTATTCAATTTTGTCTCTGGTGATTTGAACATGGAGCAGCTCAGGTGCATTGTCCTGTTTGACCAGTCTTGAGGCATATTTAGTTTTGATGTAAATCAAGACACCTCCACCTTTAGTTCCTGCATATGTAGTAGCTGGTCTAAACGTGTGGAAGGCATTATAACTTTGCACTTTTGGTGTGCTCTCTGCGACTTTAAACCATATCTCAGTGTCTGCACATGCATTAGCATTTTATAGGGTGAACAGAGCTCCTAGGGAGGGGAATATTTTGTTTAGCTTTCTAGAATTAAGCAGTAATACCTTTAGATTTTCTTGGTTTTACTTTGCTATGTTGGAAGTACTTTCAGTTTGGCATTACCTAGAAAAAGCACTATGGGAGAAGACAAAAGTTTTAGCTAATTTTGGAAAGCCTAGAGGGGAGAGGTGCAGACCATCCCTGGCAAAGCAGCACGATCTGTTGACCATCTCCTTCTATGCTGAAAAATAATGCACACCCTTAGAATGACACCAGAAACTTAACCAGTTACTAAAGTCAGTCATCTTTTGATATAGTGGCATCATCCTTGGAGAATGTAAAATGCTGCTCAAAGCTAGACTCATACCAGCCTGAGACACGTATTCTGGGAGCTCCATGATGTCTTTCTTCATATAGTCTAGGGAGGTACATCTCAGGTCGTTTACTCCCACATGAACTTTGACTGAGTCATTTTGGTACTTGTGTCTGAGTGAGTGCATAATGTGGCAGATCTTAGTCCCTGATAAGCAACTGACCATGACTTTCACCTGACTCAGCCTCTGAGAGAGACATTGATGTGTCTCATAATGGAGTCTCCAATGACCAGAATGTTGGATTGTGTGTTGGCTTGCCATATGGGCTTAGTAGTAGAGGCTCCATGAGATGTAGCTTTATGTGGTGATGTGGGTGTTGTTTTGAAGGAGTGCATATGGGGCTGCTGAGACTATTTGTTATATGCACTTCATCTAACAGGACTTTGCGGTTAAGGAAGGTTACATTTAAGTGCCTCAGCAATGTTGATCTATATGTCTGCTTTGAATTGTTTGTGATGGTTACAGTGTGTGTACTGACAACCTTATTGACATTAGGAATAGTTTTATATCAGAGTTTTGCCTCTAGTAACATTATGTAAACACATCTCACATACAGTATCAGTTTGATGGAGAATTGACTGGCTGTCAGTAAATGCTAGGCAATTTCTACAGTGCCTCAGGATGCCCATATCCACCAAACTGGTAACAGAGATAGTGGAAAAGTTGATATCCATAGCAACAGCCATTTTTTATCGATTAGACAGTGGAAGTGAGAATATAAAGCAATGTCAGGAGTAAGCGGCTTGCAATTCTGGGGTCAGTGCTTGTCACTACGAACTAGTTGTCCTGTGTGGAACAAGGTATTGGTGAAATTTTAACTGTGCCTTTATAGAAAGAATGTCACTTAAGGTGCCTGTGTCTGTACAGAGCACTGCCAAACACATGACGGGAAACTAATATGAAGACTCTGAAAATTTAAGGATGAAGTATTTAGGCAGATGTTCTAATGTTAGAAACACATCAAGCAGTACTTACAGAAAACAAAGAATTAGCTTGTCAAGAATGCTGAAAGAGGAGAGTCATGTGAATGGCTACTGCCTGGCTACTACTAGTGCTGGTCTCACCACAGCTTCACTCTTCTGGGGTGCAATGCTCCTTTGCTTCTTCACTCACCAGAAGCAAGACATTAATACCAATCCCAAGATGAGAAGAAGGCCACAGCCAGTTTGTTAATCCACAGTCTTGTCCCAGGTGATACAAGGGTCTGTAGGCTTGTTGTAGCCTTTTCCTGGTTGACATCTTGAATAGCAACCAGACCAATCAGTAACATCAATCACAGACACTCATTGCTCAACCAGAAACAGTCAGGAATCAATTTCACTCTGCCCCTTCTCTCACCAGGAGTAGAATATAAGCACAAATTCCTAGCTGTCACATTTAAAGCAGTTATTAGGCTTTCTGGTGATCAGCAGTATCCAGGAAATAATGTGTCTTTGCTCCTTGTCTCACCAGGAGAAATCAGAATCACTAATTTCAAGATGACTACTGTGAGGCAGAATATGGGCTCTCAAATAACTGGTGGTCTTGCAATAGATGTTTAAAGGTAAGATAAAAAAAATGTTAATATCCTAAGCACTGCAGTGTGCACTAAGCAGTTAGATATGAAAAATGGGGCAACTTAAGCTTTAGCTGTCTAAGTGGAGAGCCACTAATTTTAAAAGAGCAAGATAGATTGAAAGTGGATGGGCACTTTTGTATTCTCGTTCTATGGAATACAGTGGGATGGCCAATAAATTTAAATAGTTGAAGGGGAGTTATTTCACAAAATGAAAATTGTCTGGTTACTCACAATACTAAGTGAAATGGGAGAGAGTAGGAAATATGTTTTCAAATTAACATAAGGGGCAGGCTAGAAAGATAGTTGTATTTAAGAATACAACAACAACTGTTTGAGGGGTGGGAAAATTTTAAAAATGTTCTGTATGACTCATAATAGACACACCTGTGGTCTTTTTCCAAGTTTTAATATGCAATTAAAAGCAGAATACATGTAAGACAGTGTAAAGAAAACAAATCACAGTATACAAAATTGAAGAAGGCAATAAAGTAATACAAAATACAAGAAAGCAAAAGCAAACTAAACTTTCCCTCACAGCAAGTTGTGTCAGAGTCTGGGTGAGCATTTCCAGTAAAGCTTTGAAATGTTTTAGTTTACCCTTTAAATAGAAGGTTTAGTTCCTAGTTCCATCCCCTCAATTCACAGATAATTAACTGTAATTGACCTGTTCTAACTTCTGTGTGACTCTTTAACTGACCTGTTCTAATTTCTGTTTGACTCTTTAATTGATTTGCTCTAATTTCTGTGTGCCACAGCTGTAGTCTCTTTCCAAGTTTTAATATGCAATTACAAGCAGAATACAAGTAAAACACAGTGTAAAGAAAGCAAATCACAGTACACAAAATAGAAGAAGACAATAAAGTAATACAAAATACAAGAAAGCAAAAGCAAACTAACCGTCCCCTCACAGCAAGCTGTAGCAGAGTCTGGGTGAGCTTTGAAATGTTTTATTTTACCCCTTAATTAGAAGGTTTAGTTCCTAGCTCCACCTCTACAGTTCACAGATAATTAACCTTAATTGACCTGTTTTTTAACTTCTTTGACACTCCTTAATTGAACTTCTGTATCACTCCTTAGTTGACCTGTTCTAATTTCTGTGTGATGCACAAGAGACACAGCTGTGGTCTCTTTTCAAGTTTTTTTGAACGAGCTGTCTTCTGCTTTACCTGCTCAGTTTTGTTTTCTGTTTAATGAAATCTGCTTGGCATGATGTTTTTGTTCTATATGAGAGATAGACAATTACATTATCTAGGCTTCACATTTCACATGTTTTTTTTTCATTGGGTAAATGGTTTCTTGAGTGATACTTAAATACATGGTGAATTTTGGGGTCTTTGTCTTTTTCTGAAAAGATTTCAAGCCTGCCTAAACTAAAATCATCACTTCTGATGTTTCAACATCCACCCTTCCCTTCACTGATCTGCATTTTAAACCTGATGATTTTAAGTTGTCCAACCATACTGTAAATTGAGCTTAGTAAGCTCCTCTCTTTCTACACTGCTGTTGATATCTTGAATTATTTATTTGCCTTTCCACGTGCTTATTCTGAAAAAAAGTGTTTTTGCCTCTCATTGTCTGTTCTACTGATTTACTTTGAATTCATTATCTAGTTAGATGTTGGATAAAGTCGCTTATCTTTATACTCTAGCAAATACTTTTCTGTGATTTGTCATCAAGAGGTCAGTGGATTTTCCATCTAGTGCACTAAGGGGTAGCCTGGTCTATTTAGGTTGGGGAAACACTTGACATTTCTGCATGTAGTTTTATCGGCTGGAGGACTTATTAATCTTCTTATCTTTTTTTAGTGCATTTATAAATTCTATACAATTGATTGTCTTTTGGCTGATTTATTCAAAGTAAGCCACTTTTATTGAATAATCACACTTTTATAAGCTGTTTAAAGTACACTTCTGAACCCATATCTTTAAGTTGTTTGCGGTAGCATTTATCTTTTAAATTTTTGTGGTAGCATTTCATTCTGGACACTCCTTTACTGTGCGTTTACATTAGGAGGACTGTGATTATTCTTCTTGAGGTAATATCTGTTTATCTGGTCTCTCTGAGATGGGAAACCCACAAAACTGCTTTAAGTATAATCATTGTATTGGCCAGAGGAGTCAGTCAGTTTTCTGTATTTCCATTGCTGCTATAAATTTATTACATTTGCATGGAGCTATTCCCTGTCCCAGTGCTCTGTACAGGTACACACATTTGGAAACATTGCTTATTTTCATTATAATGTGAAATTTTAGTTTGCTTGTTACCTTATTATAGCACCCAGACTATTCCTACTCAGACATCATCTGATTTGGAACGAGGGAGTATCACTGGATAGGTTAGCTGCAGATTACACCACATAAGCACACTTCTCTCCCCGATTGCAAACACTGTCCACTCCTATTCCTTTCAAGTACACATTAGGACCTGCAACCATGGATGAGCACGTTCATGCTTTCTTGCCATCCAACTTGCTGGACACAGGTATCATGACGCAATGCAACACTTGCCATTTGTACACTGACAACCACTTAGTTCTCGAGCAGACAAATACAGTATGTGAGAGATGTAGATACACATTGACATTGGAAGCTATAATCTCACATGCAGACACAAAAAGCAACAAACAAGTTTTCAGCGACTCACACAGATCACTCACCACACCAACAAATGACTCTCACACACATAGATCCACATTTGCGAAGGTGCTCACATGTAACTTATCCAAAGCTCAAAGCCCTCTCCAATGCAGTCCTCAGAAGCTTCCCATGCACAAAAACAAGGCAATTCCCATCATAATACATAAAGCTGTATATCATTGTGCCTCAACCTCCAAGCTCATGAGGCAAAACACTTGACTCAATAATCTGGTCACAGGAGACTCCACTGTGAGACACACTGGTGTCCCTCTTGCCAGTCGGGATAAGGGAAAGGTTGCAGTTAGCTGTCTGTCAGGGGCCAGGATTCACCAGGTCACACAAGCACTCAGGTGACTTACCCCTAAGTACCAGTATGACTCAGTCCATCTAAGCGTTAATGACCTTAGATGTACCTCCTTGGACTATATGAAGAGAGACATGACTCAGCTCCCAGAATATGTGTCACAGGCAGGTATGAGCCTAGCATTCAGCATCATTCTACCATCTCCAAGGATGATGCCACAACACCAGAAGAAAATAATCAACTTTAGCAATTGGCTTAGCTATGGGTGTCATTCCAAAGGAATCCATTACTTGTCAGCCTGGGAAGACATGGTTGGTAGGTCACACTGCTTTCTCAAGCATTGCCTTCATCTGTCATCTGTAGGCTTTCAGATATTGGTCAAAATATTATCCAACCATATATTGCCTATTTTTAGGCATCACCAAACAGACAAACCTTCTAACATAACAAAAGTCACTCAGGACAACCTAAATGTGTTATTGCTCAATGCCAGGAGCTTCAACAAGAAACTGCACTCCCTGGCAGCTCTCCTCACCCTGGGAATGCTGACGTCTGTGACATTACTGAAACATGGTTCAATGCCATGGAAGGCACTCTTGCAGTGCATGGCTATAATACCTTTCATACATTCCAACTATCCACTGAACATGAAAGAGCTAAAGGTGGAGGTGTATCCATCTACATAACGGATAAGCACACCTCAAGGAAGGTCAAACAGTATGACATGCTTGAGCTACTCCATGTTCAACTAATCAAGGGAAAAATCCATTAACATATTCTTGCTAGCTATAGTTCCCCTACTATGAGCCAGGAAACCTGTATATCATACCTGAAGTTACTAGAATCATTCACCATCCATCCCAATACCATACTCATGGGTGATTTTAGCTACCCTTCCATTAATTGCAAGGCATACATGACCACTAATATGCAAGCTGACTTTGTAAATTCAAATGTCCTAGAGCAGGTAGCCTGCACTCCCACTAGGAGAACAAATATCCTATATCTGGTACTCACAAACATGGGAGAGTGCTGCAACACCCCCCCCCCCCAGTGTTATATCCTCATTAGTAAGATCAGATCACAAAGTAGTCTCCTTTGAAATAAAGGTAAAACTAATCTCCCACCTAACCCCCAAAACTTTAAGAACTTCTCTAGGTAAATGACTCCCTATTAAGGGATGACATGGCTAGTTTCCAACCTCTCCCAAATCCAGAAAACACAGAAACCTATGCAGAGGCATACAAAAAAGCCCTGTATGGCCATATAAACAACTGCTTAAAAATGCCAGCACCAGACCAAACCAAGGTAAAACTGCAAAAACAAGCCACCTTGGTGGACCCCTAGTATTACTAGGTTATGCAACAAAAGTAAGAAAGTCCTGCCAATCCTGCCAAAAAGTAAGAGGGAATATGCACAATGGAAAAATAATTCTCTCATTACTCTAAACAAGTGATTCGGGGTACTAGCCAAGTCTCTGAAATCAAACTTTTAGATAAAGATAGCCTCCAAAGCTAACAATAACCATAAGGTATTCTTCAGTTATGTCTGCAGTCTTAAAGGCAACACCCAACAATGTGCAGAAATAGTTGTAGATGGCATCACCTATACTCAGTCAGAAAACATAACAAATCTGCTGGGTAAAACATTCAGCTCAAATTTCACCTTCCCATTACCCACAATTCTCCCCAAAAAAATACCTGCCATTATTTCACCAGCAATTATCACCAAATAACAGGTTTCCATTGTGCTTTCTAAATCTAAAAACATGGCTTCAATGGGGCCTGACAATATACCAGGTTGCCTCTTAAACAGCTTAAATCAAGATTTATCAGGCCCATTAGGGTCTCTATTTAAGCACAGCCTCCAGAATGGCTTTGTCCTGACAGAGTGGAGGACAGCAAGTATCAGCCCTCTGCATAATGGGGGACCATCTACTGCAAGACATTACCAACCCATAAGTTTGACTAGTTTTATATGTAAGGCAATGGAAAGAATAATCTTGGGCATGAAAAGTAGTGACTTAGGAGACCTCCAAACACTGGACTTGACCCAATCCGGCTTTGTCATGGGCACGTCATGCCTAAATAATCTTGTGGATTTCTTTGAGAAAATCAGTAAGGCCATGGGTGAGGGTAAAACAGTACATACCTCCTAACTCAACTTGGCCAAGGCATTTGACACAATTCCCTACACAGGTATTATAAATAAATTCATAAAACTGGGCAAAGTATGTCACCAGATGGATAGCCAGCTGGCTCACAGACAAGACACATGTGGTTAAAGTGGGTGAATCCAGATTCAAAGAGGCCAGTTACTAGTGGTGTGCCACAGGACTCAGTATTGGTACCACTCCTGTTTGGAATATAGTTCTCTAAAGTCAAGGGAAATGTGGAAGGTCTCTGCATGACAAAGTTTACTGATGACTACAAGCTGGGGGCAATTACTGAATCCCTCATTGATGTAGATATCCTTCAGGAGGGTCTTGATCAGACAAATGATTGATGCTAAAACCATTGCCTAAAACTAAATACAAAAAAATGCATTATCATACCCTTTAGGAAGTCAGATACCCCTGCAAATCACAGCATAAATAGCATACCCCTTAGAGTGGACTTACAGGTGAGAGCTCTAGGTATACAAATAAATAGTAGACTGAACTTTGACTGGCATATGTCCTCAGGGGTGAGGAAATCCTTTTATGTGCCACAATTTATAAGTAAAGGTATGGCATCCAGATTCATAGAAATTATATTCCTGCTGTACTCTGTCATCATTACACCAATAATCGAGTGCAGTGCACCATTTGGCAAGTACTTTACTAGGTATTTATAGTAGATGGAGCAACCTCAGAGGTTCCTCACAAAGGAAATACTGATTATAAACAGCATGAACTATGTGGATAAATGAAAAGTCCTATCGCTTTACTCTGTCTCCTACTAATTGTTAAGGGGTGACCTACGCCTGACCTACAAGGCACTCATAAATTCAATCCTGATGGAGCAGCTACACATTTGAATGTCAAACAGTATAAGGCTCACCCAATCTAAGGATCTAAACTTGACTAAAGTGACTCAAACAAAACATGGCGGAGAGATAGATATATGTCTTAGAGATTGCCCCTTCTTTGGAATGGGATTTCTATTCACATTAAGCAGAGCCCTTCCCTGGCCCTCTTTAAATGCAGTTTGGATCAAATCATGGGGAACTGCAAAATCAAACCTTGGGTAGTGCCCATGTCCCATATGGACAGAGGCAGTTTGTAAAATACTCAATGCACAAGCACAAATCCACGCTATCATCTTGCTATTAAGGGTCATATATTGAGTAAAATCAGGTTATATTGGTTAGGCTTGTAAGGGCCCTTTAGCCAGTAGTCAAGTATCCTCCAATGAATCTATGAACCTACAAATAGTGGTGGAATCCCAACATCAGTAAGTTGTATAACAAAAGGAAGAATATCATTGCAAAAATTAGGAAGTGCAGTGTCCATCAGGGAAAAAAAACTCCATTATCAGTCTAAACAAGCAGCTCAGGGGCTAATCAAGTCTACCTCAGCCAAATCTGAGGGAAAGCTAGCCTCCCAGACCATGGACAATCACAAGGATTTTTTTCAGCTGTGACCACAACCTCAAAGGCTATACATAACAATGTGCCAAGATAATTGTAAATTGAGTCACCTGTACTGAGTCAGAAAATATAGCAAATCTACTGGCTGATAACGTCATCTCCAGTTTTACACTCCTTTCCTCTCACCCTTTCCCAGGCAGTGTTGTGGAAATACCTTCTAACATAACTCCCCCACAGCTATCACTAGGGAACAGGTCTTCAATGCACTCTTCAAGGCCTATAACACTGTACTAATGGGGCCTTACAACATCACAGAATCCATCTTTAATAGCATGCACATAAATTATAAGGACCACTAAAATCACTATTTAACCATAGCCTCCAGACAGACTTTGTGCCATGCAACTAGAAATCTGCAAACGTCATCCTTCTGCACAGGGGTGGGCCATCTATGGACCTGGATAGCTACAGACTTATAAGTCTCACTAGTCTCTTCTATACAAAGCCATGGAAATAATTATCATGGAAATGATAAAACTGACACTGAAAACCTTCAGGCACTGGATCAAATCAGATTTTCATCAAGACCAAATCATACCTTCTCAATTTGTTAAATTTCTTCAAGAAGGTGACCAAAGAAAAACAGTACATACTGCCTATCTTTATTTGGCCAAAGCATTCAACCCAATACTCCACACAATTATTGTAGACAAATTCATGAAATTAGGTATAAAACTCTATGTCACCACTGGATAGCCAGTTGGCTCAAAGGCAGGACCCAAGAAGTTAGGACAGTGGCATGTACCTGTACTAAAAGGCTAGTCACTAACAGACTTCCTCAAAGCACAGTGCTACAGTTATTCCTTTTTGTCATCTACTCTGAAGTCATGACCAATATTTAGGAACTCTGGCTGACTAAGTTTGTAGACAACTGCAAACTAGGTGCAGACAAAGAATCCCAAAAGATACAAATACCCTCAAAGAAGGCATGACACAGACCAATAACTGGTGCCAGAGCCACAGTCTAAAATGTAATGCCAAGAAATACATGATAGTATCCTTTGGGAGAATGGCTACCCTTGGAAAGTACCACATTGACATTACACACCTAAGAGTACACCCAGGGTTCAGTCATTGGGGAACACATGCAGATAGTAACAGGGCCTTTGACCATCATTTGTCTATGATAGTAAAGAAATCATTCTACACTGTGCAACTTATAAGAAAGGGTATGACATTTAAGTCTAAGGATCTCATTGTTCTACTGTACTCATCTCTCATCAGACTAATTATTTAGTAAAATGCTCCTCTTAAGTATGTGCCTAACCAGGAGTAAGCAACAGACAGAGCAGCCACAGAGGTTCCTCGAATACAGGAAATAAGCAACGTGATCTACATGCACCACCTCAAAGCCGTATCCCTTTACTCAGTCTCCTACAGACTTCTGAGAAGTGATTTATACCTGGCCTGCAAAGTACTCACAATCCCACTCTGATGGACCTTTTGTATATCTGTCAAAGGCCCTAAATGTTGATTATGACATCAGAGTAGATGTAAAAAAAAAAAAGAATTAGAATTACCTGATCTAGGGACTTAAACCTCATCTGCAACATAAAAACAGACATGGTGAAGGGACAGGTAAGTGTGTCAGGGACTACACCTTTGTAGGAACATGTTTTCCATTCATGTGAAGCTGAGTTCTTTCTTAACCCAATCAAGTGTAACTTGAAAAAGTGGATGAGGAATAGAAAATGTACCCCCTAGTCTTGCACCTATGTCACTTATAGACAGAGACAGAATGTAAGTACTTGACCACCCATTCCCAAGCCTACATATACCCCTTCAAATAACCTTAGGATATCAAAACTTGCCAGATACATTTGGGAAGTATTGCTAACCTTAAAAAGGTCCCCTGGGGTTGATGGACTAGTAATTACCTATGAACCTATGAAAGTATGTTTTGCTGCATTCTATATTGCCAAGTCTATCTGGGGCCTCTCACCTCTCCTTCTTAGGGTGGTACCACATCCCTTCTCTTCACTTTCTGTGATTTTACATATCTATTAATGGTTTAAAAAAAATCAAAACTGAAGAGAATACATGAAAAGGTGTTTCATTTTATACTAAACTGTGATAATAAGGTAGCACATTAAAGGAAGTAAACTGTATTAAGTGCTATTCAAGCAGTAGTGCATATATTACATTTAAATGCAAATAAGCCAGAGGTGTGAGGCAAAAAAAATGAAGATTCCATCAACTTCCTAAAAACTGTTTTGAGAACAAAACCACAAGACGAATTATTATAATATTTTCAGCTCAATTTCTGCTATAGGTAAGCAAATGAGTATCATAGAGTATGAAACTGAGCTGTGAAATTTATCTTAGACTGTAATTACAGAGAACACTTTAAAGAAACATTGTTACATGTTTTTAGAGTGAAATAATGATAGTTCTCAAAGAATGCTGTTGAATAATTAACACTAAACTTACAAACGCAAAGCAGCTCACAAGAAACTGTCAGACTTGCATGATTGTGTAGTAGTCGCTTCTGGTAGATAACCAATGCTACAGAAGAACAATTTACAAAAGCAGCAAAGTATAATTAGCCATATCATCTGCAAGGTTAAAACATTAGCAACATGAGTGCTAATTTAAAAACTAGAAGTAATGTAACCGTAGACTGCTTTCTGAACATTGATGGGGAATTGCTGGAAAGAGACACTGTTTCTTGTAAATGGCACTAAAACTTGGCAGAGGGAATGCAACAAGTTTAAAATGAAATGAATCAAAGACTTTTCGTGACTAGTAAATTGCTACATGTCTTTTATTACAACTTTCATCTGTTTTATCCTGTGCATATGTTGTTAATGAAACTGTGAATTTACCCTGAAGGTCACATCAAGACTAATGTGATGACAGGGCCTTCTTATTCACTTTTACTTGATGACTGCAAGAAAACCAGCAATACTTCTGTGTGAATACATCTTTGTCTGGAGTTTTAGCAGTGTTTTCACATCAAATTCAAACCATCAGATCAAACATTTGCTAGCAGTCTAAAACCCAGACGCTTACAATATACACAAATACAATGTAGTTGTTTGGATTACTGGCAATGCAGTTTCAAGGTTCTTATTTGTTATAAATGTGTATAAATAGATAGATATACATATATATATATATATATATATATATATATATATATATATATATATATACATACATATATATATATATATATATATATATATATATATATATATATATATATATATATATATATATGGGTTCCATACACTATATCGAATTTTCACTAATTCGAAATAGAGCATGAAATGCTCACGGCAGCGAAAGTGCACTTAATCAAAAGTGTACTTACGTGAAGTTCAGTGCAACGAACGGGTGTTGTACTGAACTTCCATGCAGTACTCACGGACCTTAGGGTTAGGGCACGGGTCATAGTAAGGGGATAACATATAGGGCTATCCCCTTACCATGACCCGTGCCTTAACCCTAAGGTCTGTGATGACTGCAGCGCAGTGAAAGACATAGCAATGTCCTCCACTACGGTGCAACAGTCACAAACCTTAGGGTTAGGGCATGGGTTAGGGTAAGGGGATAGCTTTACTAACTATCCCCTTACCGTAACCCGTGCCCTAACCCTAAGGTCCATGACTATCGCACCATAGTGGAGGACATAGCTTGTTTTTTATGTCCTCCACTGTACAGCGGTGTTTTTGTTGAAGTGCACTTACGCAAAAGTTTTCTTTCGTTAAAGTGAACTTTCGCAGAAGTGAGGCTTCCTATTACAAGTTCAAAGTAGTGAACTTTCATTCTTGTAATAGGAATCCATATACATATATATATATATATATATATATATATATATATATGTAGGTCCACTTCTAAATCTTGAAAGCTCATAATCTTGAAATTCAAAATACTGAGTCCAAAATCTCTAAAGTCCAAAATACTGAAAACTCAAAATAATGAATTTCATAATATCAAACAAACAGATACACCAACACTTACAATATTCCAGCACAGTTACAAAACAAAACATATTACTCTTCTCCAGCTATAAACAGGGAGGTAAGCCCCTGTTGACCCCCCATGTGGGGGGCTACACCCAACACGCCCCCTGCTACTTAAAAATATCAACTCACAGATCGCACTCCAGTGAAGAAAATGGCAAACACACATTTATGTGCTTCATGACTGCCTGTTGTAACCTTAGTCATGTTCCATTTTAATTTGCTATACTACAACATAGCTCATCTTAGTGTAGTAAAGTACCATCTCAGAGTTGATATATTTAAGCAGCATGGTTTGTGGGGGGGGGGCAGGAATGTTTGCCCCATGCTAATAGTTGTGTAAACTAATATACCGTGTCTTTTATTTGTTTCTCTGTGTACTTCTGGTGGGGTATAGTAAGTGCTGGTATCCTGTAGTTTTTTTTATATTATAAAATTCAGTATTTTAGAGATTTTGAATTCCGAAATTATGAACTTTCAAGATTTAGAAGTGGGCCTATATATATATATATATATATATATATATATATATATATATATATATATATGTGTGTGTGTATGTGTGTATGCACAAACATGCACTCATATGTATGTGCACACATTACATATGCATGGAAAACTCATGTATATAGATTTACTCCAAATTGTGCTCAGTGGAAACATAGTAACTGTCTCTAGAAGCACAAAAAAATTATTCTGAGAAGAAAGCAAAAATAAGATCCTCCACTATTAAATCAATTATTGAGAGCTTCCATCTCTGTAGTACATGAAAACTTCTTCACAATGGCAAAAAAATTAAAATCAGTACAGTGTAAAGCCTGCATCCATTAGCATGTGGCAAAACCCAACCAAAATACAATAATATCATTTGAAAATGATATGCATATGCATTTAATCTATTCATAGGTTTAGTATTCATACAGATCACAATCCAGCAATTTCATTTTTAGTAAGATGAAGGCTATAACACAAAGGTTGTGCCCGAGAGAATTTTTAAATGGTCTGTACTATTGACAGCACTCAAGTATGATATAATTTACACTGTCATGAGAAAGGTTGGCTGTGCACAAATGTTAAGCAGGTTATAAATTGCCTAGAGAAATACCACAGTTTCATCAGGTTAAAACAAAAACACAATGATGTCATGGCTGATTGGGCATCATTTCAGTGACAGCTGTAGTTATGAAAGCATGGCAGCATCAAAATGCACTGATAGTTCAAAATACATTATAGTAGTTATTTTTTTTAATTGTGTATATTAATTTATGCATTTGATGTCCATCAAAGGTGAACTTAGGATGTGTATTATAATCTAGATAATACAGTTTATGTAAATAAATGAGTGCAATGCTTATATCGGTCCCATTAATAGAATAGATAAGTGGTAGACACAAATTTGAGAAAATGATTGCAAGTTTATACTACATATCAAGTTTATACTATATATCAAGAATAATTTAGGAAATGACCACAAAATACAATACATTCTAAACCTGCATTATCCAGAATTCACAAAGACAGTTAATGGAAAACCATTACAACACAATTGGATTGCTGAATTTTGAGGTAAATGACATAGCAAAAAATGTTATCTCACAGAAAAAGAGGATACCTGTTAGAACAATGCTAATGGTGTTAGGTAAGTATCCATAGCACTGATCCCAGCCAAATGTGACAACGTTGAATTTGTGATGACCACTTGCAAGAGATGATCATTCATTTTTGGAGGTGGATATTTGTCAGGCATCCCACACTTAATAATCACCTTTCCTATTGCTATAACTCTTCACATTTGCCCACTTCTGAGTAAGAATTGATGATTTTGCAGCTGTCATCTATACATCAAGCAGAGCATTTTCTGTGTTACTAACCTCTACTTCCCTGGCATGTCCAGTAAAGTTCCTGCCATTGAATATTCAAATGGCATAGCAATCAGCTCTGTTAGTAATGCTTCATCTAAAGAAATCCCAATCCCTCCACACCACACACTCCAGAGACCTCAACCTCATTACCATAATCAACAGAACATGCTGGAGGGACAGGTTCATAACCCAGAGACTGCCCATGCTATAAAAAAGACTTCCCATACATGTCAAACAGAGCACCTCACTGCCCCTCTTCAAGAGAAATTTGATGTGTGGATGGGAAATAAAAAAAATTCACCCCGGGGATCACTCACGTGGCTCTGCTCGACAGAGGCACTGGGAACTAATGTCGGGCGGCACGATGCCAGGGTAATCCTATGGGCTAGGCATTTAAAGGCTCCAGGGCCATTAGCTTAATACACACCTATGAACCTATGGGGATGTCAATCACTTGTTCAAGAAAATGTAAAGTTGATCCATTTGGATTAGGTAGCTCCATCAGTTCTCCAATCTCTGCTGAATAACTCAAACTGAATGCATGTGCCTGGATATGCACTTGTCCCCTCCATCCAACCTGCATGAGCACACTCCCCTTAACTCTTCTGCCACCCAAGAAGATAGCACCTACATCACTACGGTCACTAATCAAACTCTGGTGGCCTGTCTCAAAAGTCAGGGCTCCAGCCTTCGGTACAAATTTGATATGGTAATTTTGAGTTAGATTATAGCATATAGATGACACTTGTCTACAAATGTAAGGAAGGGGGAGAAAAGAGGAAGAAAGCCCAAACAGAAAGAACTGCTTTCATTGTGTGTTTTTTTT
This sequence comes from Protopterus annectens, assembly GCF_019279795.1. Lineage (NCBI taxonomy): Eukaryota > Metazoa > Chordata > Ceratodontiformes > Protopteridae > Protopterus > Protopterus annectens. The sequence continues at coordinate 1,048,503,251 of NC_056729.1, read as the reverse complement.
TTTTAGCTTGATGAGTGAATTTTCAGCCAATGGTCTTTGATGAGTGATAACATACTTTGGCTGCGTCCTATAAAGTTAAACTTTATAATGAGAGAACTGTAATAAGACAGGTTGGTAACATTTTAGAAAGAAAACAGTGATGGGTTACTTCTGAGTAAGACTGGCGTAGCACTCTACCAAATTAATCCATAATTCCAGACAAGAGTGTTCCAAGTGTGACTGTGGACAGTGAAAATAAGGAAGTATAAAATGGTTGCAAGAGATTAGTGAGCACAGCATTAAAGAAATGATGGAAACAAACATTGTGCATAGCATACTATGTCTTGTTACCAAACTAAAACAAGGAGGGTTACTAGAATCAGAAAATTACATGCGTGTCTTAAAACTATAATGGTTACAGCATCTATAGCAAGACCTCAGCATTGTAATTGTTTAGTATTGCTTCACTCGAGCACGGGTGCAATGCTGAAATCTGTAATATTAGAAAAACATGCTAAGACATTATATTTTCCTTTCCCTATATTTTATAACACTGCATGCTAAAGTACACCCAATATGTCTGTTCATTTGAATCATCATCTTCTTTTGGCTGGTCCCATTAGGGGTTGCCACAGTGGATCATCTGTTTCCATTTCTTCCTGTCCTCTGCACCTTGCTCTGTCACACCAACCACCTGCATGTCCTCTCTCACCACATCCATAAACCTTATCTTAGGCCTTCCTCTTTTCCTGTTACCTGGTAGTTTCATCCTTAGCATCTTTTTCCCAATATACTCTGCATCCCTCCTCAGTACATGTCCAAACCAACGTAATCTTGCCTCTCTGGCTTTGTCTCCAAACTTTCCAACCTAGGCTGACCCTCTAATATACTTTATTCCTAATCCTGTCCACCCTTGTCACACCCAGTGCAAATCTTAACATCTTTAATTCTGCCACATCCAGCTCTAACACCTGTCTTTTTGTCAGTGCCACTGTCTCCAACCCATATAACATAGCTGGTCTTACTACCCTCTTATAGACCTTCCCTTTCACTCTTACTGGTACTCGTCTGTCACAAATCACTCCTGACACTCTTCGCCACCCACTCCATCCTGCCTGTACTCTCTTCTTCACCTCTCTTCCACACTCACCATTACTCTGAGCTATTGATCCCAAGTATTTAGACTCATCCACCTTCACCACCTCTACTCCTTACATTCTCACCATTCCTCTATCCTCCCTCACATTCACAAACATATATTCTGTCTTGGTCCTGCTGACCTTCATTCATCTTCTCTCTAGAGCATATCTCCATCTCCCCAGGGTCTCCTCCACCTGTTCCCTAGTCTCACTACAGATCACAATGTTATCTGCAAACATCATAGTCCACGGGGACTCCTGTCTGATCTCGTCTGTCAACCTGTCCATTCATTATTTCATATGATTAACCTTGACCAATAATTTAATTTTGTGAGACATTCAGAGCTCAGAAGGATGAACATTTCAATAACACTTTACAGATAATCACATACAATATCAATTGCTCCTCTTAGCTGGAACATATAAGATAAAAAATTCAAATGTGCTTAGGAGTTCTTATTCACATTCACTTTCTAAAACTACTGCATCATAAATCAGCAACATGCATTACACCCAAGACTACAAAATTCTGATTGATTTAATCAGATGAAGATATATTTAAACTACAGTAACCCCAATTTTATTCTCTTTTTTTTTGTATGTACACCTTTCTTGGTTATTAGCTGCAGTAACCATGCTCTGCCAAGCAGTTGTGTTGCTAGTTATAATAATTACTGATAAAAATGGTATGCTTAAAATTGTGAGCAATATAATGAGCTGCATTTCTAATGTTTGAATACTATTGCACATAACTCATTCTTTTAGAAGTTCAGCTAAATGCAATATTCCAGATGTTGTCACTGATAGTGAGATGAGATTGGAATTACAACGGTATTCAGCATAATTAAACCCAAAATTAATCCTGCAACAAATGCAATGGTTGTGTCAGTGATAGACAGATCCCTGAGCCAGAAAAACAGTACTGCGGATCTCCCTAAGTAATAAAACAATGTGATGCCTTACATGAAATATGGGTAGAGATAATTATAGTATAAAAGGAAGGGAACATTAAGACATGTTTAGTATACAAAAAACAGTAATGGCCATGCCATGATAAATGTGAAGTCAGAATGGCAGTTTGTGATGTTTTGAATACTTTTAATAATATTATGCCTTGGAGGTTATGGAAAATTTTTATATAAATATATCATGTCTGTGAACATGCAGAGAATGTGGCATATCTTGATTTGGTGAAGGCCTTTGACAGCATTTTCCATGTTGGCATCATTCAAAAATTAAATGCTTTAATAATCTCCCCATATATGGTAAAACGGACAATAATCTGGCTGAAAGACAGACCCCCAAAAGTGCAATTTATAGGTGCTTCATCAGAAATTATGAAATTACCTAGTGGTGTCCCTCAAGGTTCAGTGCTGTGACCTCTCCGTTTTGGGTGTTACTTCTCAAATTTCCAAGGAGAGAACAAAGACCTCTGGCTAACAAGGTATTGCAAACTGTAGGTTATTGCAATCACAGTTATTCTATGATACCCAAACCCTCCAGAATGAACTTGCACTAGTAAAATCTTGGTATACTAAAATTGGGCTCAAACTGAATGCAAAAAAAGTGTAGCATTATCACCATTAATAGACAACCCGTCTTCTTACCATACTGTCTAGAAATCACATCTATAAAATGGACCTAGGCACTTGTGTTGAAAGCTCCCTCTCTTTTGACCACCATATAACAATGGCTGCCAGCAATTCTGTGTATTTACCCCAGCTAATTGTTAAAGGGATTTCATCAAGGTTTAAGTTGTAATCACTCCCCTATACTAAGTATTAATCAGGCGAGTTATCAATTACAATGTTTCTTTTAAGATGTATTTCACTAAATATTTCAAACTATAAATATGACAAGACCCACAAAGGTTCCAAAAAGATTACAGGCCCAAAGTTCCTAAGGTACCAAGAGACAATGGCAGCTCTATCCCTTTACTCATTGTCTTATAGACTTTTGAGGGGAATCTCTGTTTTGCTTACCACACTATTAGAGACCTGATTCTCTTTTATCTGCTGTTCCTCTACAAGTGTAATATTCCACCAATATAAGGGTACTAAATCTCAACCAACAGATAAATAAAACATGATGGAGGGATGGCTTTATAATCCAGTGCATCTCAAATTTCTAGAATAAAATCCCCCTACATTTTAAGCAGCACAACTCAGTATCTTCCTTTAAACATTATCCAGATGACTGGATGGATATCTACAAACTTACTCTGGAACTGACCAGTATTGCCTTCCTGGAGTAAGGTAGTACTAACTGAGGGAGTGTACTGGCAAGGAGTCAATCATTATGATATTCAATGGCCTTGGAATGTCTGTGAATCTATTACTCTATGTAGGACTGTCAGCAAGATTCAATAAAGCCCATGTCGGCTTTGTGCTTACCCTAGACAGAGTTTACATGTCTGCAGCAGCAGTAATTACATATTCATGTTGTGTACCATGTTTAAACATAGACAAGCATGGTTTCATGGCAGGCAAAAGTGTTGCTGGCCAGGAAACCATATAGTACAATACATATAGTGAACCCATTTCCTGTACAGCAATCTAGGTTGGCAGGATTGCACAGAATGCTACAGTGATTGCCAGGGTTTATCAAAGAATAATGTATATGCTCCAAATGCAGTGCAAGACAGTATATACAAAGCAAAATAGTGTGAAAAGCCATTCAAGCTATTCTGTACAGGTTTGGTAAATGATCTGTAAGGGTACATGGTCTACCATTTAAAATAAATAGTCAGGGGGAAATATTTGTATTGTATAGGGAGATACAGATGAATTGGAATGAAAACAGGGAAAGAGGACAGGAGAAACTTTATAATGTACAGCAGATGAGGGCATGTAAATGAAAGACATTTATAGCAGGAACACTAATCACATATTAACATGGTACAGTATGGACTGCACAGTGAAAGTGTATATTATGTGACTGTCAGACATTTCATAACTATAGAGAAGATATGTCTTTACGAGACAAGCATCCTGACATGAACAATGGAGACAATAGCTATCAGGGATTTAATATACAAGGACGGTTGGGTGCATATTGTTAAGCTGTGCAAACTGATGTGCCTGAATATGATTGTAATGTCAGCAGTGGTCTCCAGAAACTGGAACACAGTTACAGGCCCATGGACAACAGTAAAAGAAGCACACACAATCATTGGCAATATCAGAATAATACCACCAGTAATACAATGTCTCTGACACAACATATGCGATTCTGAGTGATCATACATGGTTCTGCATGAGTACACTTGTACAACTATTATGACATGTCAGCAATCTATGAGGGTAATCAAGCACATGTCCTGACTGTAACATCTGCTGAAGGTGTTAAGAGGGACACTGTTATACCTGTATGTGACACTATGATAAATCCAGGTTAGTAGATTGGTGTTCAGGGCATGTATATATGGCACAATCCACCCTGCCGTCAATGTAACCCATGCCATCAGTGTTGTCAGATAGCTATGTATGCATTGTGTGCTTCACCAGAACAGGTATCACACATGCATCTGGTGTAGCACCTTAATAGGTGTTCTGCACTATCAGACAGTAATGTTTATGCAAAAAAAAGAATACCTAGATATGGCCAATAAGATGTGTGCAGCTCACTGTGGCAAAGGTGTTATACTTCAGTAACATATCACTGGAAGATGTGTAGTGAGGTGCATGAAGAAGGAAGCATTTTACTCAGTTATTGGTGTGATGAAGGCTGTGAACTGTGGAGGTATTATGGCCTTTGATGTGAATGACATATAAGGGATTAGTCATCACTGTGGCCACATGCTGGTGGATATTCCACATACCATCTACCCCAGGACACAGATCACATATCAATTTGTCTGTTTATAGGGTGTGATATCTACATTAACCTTGTTTTGTGCATTTGATTTTATCGTGTAACAAATCCCCCCATGTTTTTGCTTCATCTCATGTGTTGTCATGGCTGTGATAGCAGTATTTGGTGTGTGTTCATACTGTATGGATTATACTAATATTACAGTTGGAGTCAATGATTGCTCACAGTCTGTAGTCCTCCAGACAGCTGTTTGGATACAGGATGTGTATGTCAATCTTGACATCTGTGACTTATATAATGTTCAGGAAAGGGCCTAGCAGACAGCCCTGATGTACAGACCTGATCACTGGACCAGAGACAAACATCAATCTACACATTTCAACATATTAAATGCCATATATGTGATCAAGTGGCCTACCCACTTGGTGATATAGGAGTTTAGGTGACTTCTAACGGTGTTCAGTGAATACATCAGTGTGGATTTGTGTCAAATGCCTTGGCCTTGTCAAGTTCCATAGGATGATAGTGTTCTCAACATCCATGCTTTTGATGGCCTCTGTCAGGACAACTAACAGATGTAAAGGACATGGAATTAGCATTAATAACTCACACATGTCTGTTGCACACAGCTGGGATATTACTAGTTTCCATATAGAAATGGTCCATGATTTCTCAGCAAGAAAATACAGGCCCTGCAAACCATGCCATGACATATGTGAATAGAATGAAAGCCCTATCACTGTAATCTGTATCATATAGGAGAAGAAAACTTGTGCCTGGCCTACAGGCCAGTCTCTGACCCTGCCCTGATGGGAATACTATACATCTGCAAATCAACTATAGCTGATGACATCAACAGTGTCTGATGAGGAGAAAATGCTAATAGCAGTGTCCCACATACTGGTGTAAAATGCTCCCACTACTGTCAAGCAAATGTAGAAACACACACACACACACACACACACACACACACACACACACACGCACTCACACACCAGTTGACTGCAGTGTAAACAGAACCCCTACCTATCTAAGCACACTGACTACAGGACTCTGTAAGTCAGACAAGCACCACGGCATAAGTCTGACTAACAGAGTGTCAGACCAGTGCTTATACCTGATGACATCAGCAGTGTCTGGTGAGGAGAAAATGCTAATAGGAGCTCCCCATATATTGGTGTAAAATGCTCTCTCTAATGTCAAGTAAATACATAAACACATACACACATCTTGGTTGACTGCAGTAAGAATAGTAGCTATTTAACTACACCAACTAGAAAACGTAGTACTTTACGCAAGCACCACAGCACAAGTCTGACTTTAACAAGGCTGCAGGACAACTTATAGTGGGTGACGTAAGCAGTGAATGCTGGAGTGAAGATGTTGGGAAGCCAACATGAAATGGATGTGTAGGTATGTAAAAGTGTGAATAAACTGCCAATCCAAGGGATTGGAGTGATAACTGCAGGATACACACTTATGGTCTTCTGACTAGATAGACACACACATACCTCCCAGTTGACTGCAGTGAGAACAGATCTCCTACCTACCTAAGTACACAGACTAGAGAACTCAGTACTTTACACAAGAGCCATGGCACAAGTCTGACTTTTACAAGACTGCAGGACAACTTATAGTGAATGACATCAGCAGTTGATGTTAGTGTAAAAATTTTTGGAGGCCTGCATGAAATAGATGTGTGAGCATGTGCAAGTGGCAAAAAATCGGCAATCCATGAGACTGGTGTGGTAACTGCTGGATACACACTTATGCTGTTCTGACTAGATAGACACACTCACAACTCCCACTTGACTGCAATAAGAACAGAACCCCTACATATCTAAGTACACAGACTGGAGAAAACATTACTTCATGCAAGCACCAGGGCACACGGCTGATTTTTACAAGATTGCGGGACAACTCATAGTGGATGACATCAGCAGTGGATGTTGGAGAGAAGATGTAGGGAGGCCTGCATGAAATGGATGTGCAAGCATGTTCAACTGTCAGGATATTTAAGTTCTGCATGTTACCAGACTGATGAGTGTGCAATGTGTATTATGTGGTGATTGTATTCCAATGTGCAGGTATTCTTTAAGAGACAGCTTTGCAAACTATATTCAAACAGGTGCTCACATTACTACAAGTATTTGAAAATCTAAATGTGTATTGTCATTTTAAAAATATGCATGGTGTATCACGCAACATTTCTTACTAATTTATGTCGTGTAGTTGATATATTTGTGAACAAGTACTGAGGGACCAGGGTTGCAGTGCATGGGGGGAGATAACACATGGCAGCATTGCAAATATATGACACATTCATAGACAGGTCCTTCATTTTGTTGACTTAATTATTTCATTGAATAATTGAAGTAGCAAAGGATACTTAAGCATTGTGGGTGTGTACTTAGTTTGTATCTGATGAAACCCAGTAACAGTGGACAAAAAATGTGGTGATTTCATTAAATGCATTTATTTTTTTAATTCATGTGTAATAAATTTGTTTTGCTGAAGCCTTTGGTTTGTGCTTTCCTGCCTACTCCATATCAGCACCCTTTTATGGGTTTTATTTGTGCTTATTTAGCCTTTGGCTGGAAAGTAGGTGCTGGTGTTTTCCTCCTTCATTTTTTATACATTTCCATATGTAGTTTCATGGCATGAAGACTAAATGGACAGTAAACAAAAGTAATGCAAGCTATTATTTAGTTTTCATATTGTAACAGCAAGCAGCAGGGTTGAGCATGTGAGATACACATTTCTACTACAATTTGCACATGGTTAAACAGTGCAGAATGGGAAGACTCAGAGCTAAAATTATGAAAGTTAGCACTGAGTGTTTGAAACACACCTGCTGCTTAGCTGTCTTTGTGGCAGCAGGTGGCATCCATGACCTGTGTCATCTGTGGCAGACTGTGCTGTATCCATAACCCTAAACATTCATCGGGAGTTCCTTTCAGAACATGCCTGAACCTCCATGATATCCCCAAACATAAGCCAATTGACTTGTGATGAGACACCTGCAACAGGTGGTGGAAGGACAGCAGGCATCCTATGAGCACCCTTATCAATCTGCCTGTGTGGGATCTCACCATATCTTTGGCTATGGCCAGTATTAACACTCACTGCAGCCATAGTAGCCACACTTTCCTGTTCAATGTCCACACCCACTTACTGTCCAATATCTGTGGCCTCAAGGGACTGGGTATGTGTAGGCATACTGACTGTGTATGGTGATAATGAGGGCAGATTTATCCCCTGCAACCACCACCTGTTGGGAGGGTGGCCTAATGGATAAGGTGTTTGCCTTACAAAAACAAGGTGCAGGGTTTGAGTCTCACAAGGGATAGTTGGCTAGGCTTAAAATGGCTCACAAGGGCAGTTAGCCTAGTACTAACCTATGAACCTATGAACCTATGAATCATCATCAGAGTCTGAAGAGACACTGTCGTCAGGTTGAGAAGGGGACAGAGACTAACCCCCCTTGTCACCTGTGATAAAAAGGGAAAATCAGTATGTTAATACCTTCACTACTATGCTCTGTAGTACTGTCTTGCAATATATGTTAAGCTGTATACAGTGCTGTCAGTATTACAGACTTTTTTTAACCCCCAACCTCATATGCTATGACATGAGGACATCATTTTCTAACAAACATCCGTAATTACTTATAAATAAAAAGCTCTTTAATCAAGAATCTCATGAGCAACAATGATGTACCCTCTTGGCATTTGGCAAAACTCTGCACAGTTGACAATGGTAATCTTTAATGTCCTGAAAATACTGTCAACTCTATCAATGTGGTCACACCTACAAGGCATATGTATAACTCTAAGCTGTGTTCAGTTGGAAAATATCTGTGCAGTTGGCTATCATGCAGACAGTACATCAGTCCAGCCAACAGGCCTGAGATGACACTTTAGTGAATACATTGCAATAAATCTACATCACTAAAAAAACAGTGTTGCTATTACCAATAGCAGGAGCACAGCCACATCTGATTCCTGATGGTCCTGTGAAATTTTGAAGGAGAGGTAATGTACACAGCACCATATGCTGCACTATATCAGGCTAATATGTCCAAGTATCTCACATTTACAGTAGCTACTATGTTAGTTGATATGTTGGTCACAATCAGAGCATGACATTCAAACTGCAACTAACCTCCTTCCCCAAAAAATACCTGACACCCACCTACAATTATGTACATCATGACACACTGAATGCTGCTGCATTCCAATGCTGATCCAACTAAGCATACCTGGACACTTCTCTTGCATGGAAACGCTGGCACCCACATCCACAGCATTCTATGTAATGGATGCATGGGAGATGTCCTGTGTTCCTAGGTTCACCAGGAATTCTTCAGTTGCTGACAGTGGTTGTTCCACCACAGGCCCTCCACCAGTGACATCACTATCCCTGGCCATATCTGCTGATCCTCTGCATGTGGCATTGATAATATCAGTGGTACAGTGTTGTACCTGCACATATATCCTGCTCTGGTGACAGATAGCATTCACTTCATGAAACAGGTCAGTCCACAATGCTGTCCGCTCTTCCCTTGTTGGCCTCTCCCTGGACAGCAGTAGTTGATGGTGTTGACACAAGACCTTCAGGATGATGTCATTTTCAGCATCTCCGGTTAAGGGTAAAAAACAGAAAGTGGTTCACGTAGCTTGAACAGCGACACAACCAGCAAGTCTATTGGACTCAGTAGATTGCCAGCTTGGGCCACGTAACTGAAACTAAGTAGTAGAACACACCAATCCACATCCGATAAAGCTCTCTCCAGTCCGCATACACCACCAAACGCCAAAGGATTGCGAATCTTCTTTTTAAGAACCTTCTTTATTATAACAGCTAAAAAACACCATAGACTGAAAACAATTTCACCAGTTTAGCGCTTTCATCTGCATAACGCAGACTTCCTCAGAACTGGTGAATGAAAAACAATTTCCCTTATTTATTTAAATTTTGGCGCCATTTCTATAATTTCCTTAAAGCAGTATGCAGAATACTAAATGTTGAGCAATATACGTATAGAATATATCCATCTATTCTTTGACCATTCATTACTTAGTTATAGTTGATGGGATAATGCAATGAAACAGAATCCCTAATAATAACACAATGTCTTAGCAATAAATATAATACAATTAATGTACTTTCTCACTTAATAAACCATGCCATGAGTGCTTAAAATATATAGTATATAAATTTCAATACATATAAAATACACATTATAATTATACAACGTGATAATATACAAAATTAAATAATAATCAATAAATATTATAAATATTATAGGTATTGAATGATATAAATTAATTAATAAATATTATTTAAACATTACTTAAAAATTCCTAAAAAAATTTTTCATTCATTTTTTTCATTTAAAAACAGCATTAAATGGTTGAAATGAGTGACAATACATTTTGACTTAAAATACATTAAATTGTATTAGATTAAATTGAATTATGCATCCAGTACCAAAAACGGTTTAATGCTGATGTATTCATTGATACCTGGACTCCTGGTTGAATCAGTGAGCATCTGCCATTTACTTTCCTTACAGGCTAATCTAGTTTTCCAGTCACCTTCATAAATATTTCCTTGTTCTTGGTCTATAACATAAAATAAAAAGATATGATTGTCCCCATTTTCCTTAATATGTCGGTAAAGGGCATTTTTGCAGTCTTTCTTTTTAATTCTGTAGTAATGTTCATAGATCCTTTTCTTTAGTTGTCTTTCTGTTTTGCCTTTATAATAGGCCGAACATATCTGACAACAAGCCAAATACACTATTTGTTTGCTAGAACAGTGTCCTCCTATACTTCTAATCATTGTCCTGTTTACATCACCCAATCGAATGTGCGTACCAGTGTAAATGTATTTACACTGGTTGCATCTTCCACATTTCTTTGTTGCCATCTTATCCTGTTGTTTTGCTGTTTTCTTGTATTTCGTTCCTTCTAACAACCTTTTTATGTTCGGACCTGTTTTGTACACTATTCTGGGTGCAGTCCCCAAGACTTCTCTATGTGTATCCACTACAGTGATGATGTCCCAATATTTCCTAATAATTTCCTTTATAATATTACTGTAGGGTGTGTAGGTGATAACACATACTCTACCAAATTTATCCTGAATAATGTTGGTAGTATCTATAACCTCAGGCGCTTTGCCCAATAACGACTGATACATACTTTGCCATTTACTACTCACATATTTGGTCGTTTCCTTTATCATTTTGGTAGGATAACCTCTTTTTATGAACAAATCACTAAGAAAATCCATTTCTTTATCCAAGATGTCTTTACTGGATGACATTCTGGCCCCCCTAATACATTGTCCCTTTATGATATTCTTAAAAATATAAGGCGGATGCTCACTGCTGTAAAATAAATAATCATTTGAGAAAGTATTTTTCCGATATACCCTAGATGTAAATCCTTCATTTGTTAAACCAATATAAGTGTCCAGGTAAGCAATACCTTGGTTACTGGTTTCATAAGTAAATGTGAGAAAATTTGTGGTTTTATTTAAATATTCTATAAAATCCTTAACTTTTTCTTCATGCCCATTCCACAACAAGAAAATATCGTCCAAAAATCTAACATAAAATTTTATATGGGGGTAGTATTCGCTTTTAATAATAAATTCATCTTCCCAGTCTGACATAACCATATTCGCGAAAATGGGCGCACATGATGCGCCCATAGCTACCCCCTTGCACTGTCTAAAATATTCACCCTCAAAAGTTAAAAAATTGTTGTCCAAAACTAATTCCATCATACCCATTATTAGGTTGATTTTGTCCCAACTGAGATGAGAATATTTTCTTAGACTATTTCCAAACCTTTCGATGCCTTCCTCCTTTGGTATACTTGAAAAAAGGTCACATACGTCAATTGTGACTAATGTTAAATTATCAGACCATAAATCTGGTGTTAATCTCCTCAAGAAATCCCAAGAATCCTTTATAATAAACGGGATATTTTTATATATATGCTTTGTCCATCTATCTATCGTCTTATCTATGTTGAATGTTTTTGATCTGGAGCCGGAAATAATAGGTCTAAATGGGGGTCTCTCCACAGACTTGTGCACTTTAGGAATCCCCACTATGTGCGCCATAACTGGGGTTTCTACCTTTATAAATTCATATATTTCTAGAGTGATTCTATTATCTATTAAATATTCCTCTAGTATCAGATCTATTCTTCTGAAACCTATGTTGATTTGGTTAATAGATACTGTTTCATAGTTCCCTGTTTCATATAGAATTTTATATATCTCAGCTTTATAAGATAGACTAGAATAAATAACCACTCCTCCACCTTTGTCCGGTTTCATAATTCTAATGTCTCGATTATTGATAATTTCATTTAAACATATTCTCTCTTCCTTCGTGATATTATCTCGTGATATTGGTTGATGAAGTTGAAAATATTAATGAATCAATTTTACGACATGAGGATTTTGAAATATGGAGTGAATTATATCACAAACAATTTCATTTGGCTGATAGTAGAGCCAAGGAGGTACATGAGAGAAAAAGTAGAAAGATAGACCGGGACTTGGATTTATACAAAACGCATAAAGTATACATATGGCCACAGGATAGAAAATTAGTAGTCAAGAATAGATATGGTGGCAATAGTGGATGGGGAGATGTTAATAGGGATGGAAATTTTCAAGGAGGCAGATTCAATCCCGGTTTATAGAATATTTAAATAAAACCACAAATTTTCTCACATTTACTTATGAAACCAGTAACCAAGGTATTGCTTACCTGGACACTTATATTGGTTTAACAAATGAAGGATTTACATCTAGGGTATATCGGAAAAATACTTTCTCAAATGATTATTTATTTTACAGCAGTGAGCATCCGCCTTATATTTTTAAGAATATCATAAAGGGACAATGTATTAGGGGGGCCAGAATGTCATCCAGTAAAGACATCTTGGATAAAGAAATGGATTTTCTTAGTGATTTGTTCATAAAAAGAGGTTATCCTACCAAAATGATAAAGGAAACGACCAAATATGTGAGTAGTAAATGGCAAAGTATGTATCAGTCGTTATTGGGCAAAGCGCCTGAGGTTATAGACACTACCAACATTATTCAGGATAAATTTGGTAGAGTATGTGTTATCACCTACACACCCTACAGTAATATTATAAAGGAAATTATTAGGAAATATTGGGACATCATCACTGTAGTGGATACACATAGAGAAGTCTTGGGGACTGCACCCAGAATAGTGTACAAAACAGGTCCGAACATAAAAAGGTTGTTAGAAGGAACGAAATACAAGAAAACAGCAAAACAACAGGATAAGATGGCAACAAAGAAATGTGGAAGATGCAACCAGTGTAAATACATTTACACTGGTACGCACATTCGATTGGGTGATGTAAACAGGACAATGATTAGAAGTATAGGAGGACACTGTTCTAGCAAACAAATAGTGTATTTGGCTTGTTGTCAGATATGTTCGGCCTATTATATAGGCAAAACAGAAAGACAACTAAAGAAAAGGATCTATGAACATTACTACAGAATTAAAAAGAAAGACTGCAAAAATGCCCTTTACCGACATATTAAGGAAAATGGGGACAATCATATCTTTTTATTTTATGTTATAGACCAAGAACAAGGAAATATTTATGAAGGTGACTGGAAAACTAGATTAGCCTGTAAGGAAAGTAAATGGCAGATGCTCACTGATTCAACCAGGAGTCCAGGTATCAATGAATACATCAGCATTAAACCGTTTTTGGTACTGGATGCATAATTCAATTTAATCTAATACAATTTAATGTATTTTAAGTCAAAATGTATTGTCACTCATTTCAACCATTTAATGCTGTTTTTAAATGAAAAAATGAATGAAAAAATTTTTTAGGAATTTTTAAGTAATGTTTAAATAATATTTATTAATTAATTTATATCATTCAATACCTATAATATTTATAATATTTATTGATTATTATTTAATTTTGTATATTATCACGTTGTATAATTATAATGTGTATTTTATATGTATTGAAATTTATATACTATATATTTTAAGCACTCATGGCATGGTTTATTAAGTGAGAAAGTACATTAATTGTATTATATTTATTGCTAAGACATTGTGTTATTATTAGGGATTCTGTTTCATTGCATTATCCCATCAACTATAACTAAGTAATGAATGGTCAAAGAATAGATGGATATATTCTATACGTATATTGCTCAACATTTAGTATTCTGCATACTGCTTTAAGGAAATTATAGAAATGGCGCCAAAATTTAAATAAATAAGGGAAATTGTTTTTCATTCACCAGTTCTGAGGAAGTCTGCGTTATGCAGATGAAAGCGCTAAACTGGTGAAATTGTTTTCAGTCTATGGTGTTTTCTAGCTGTTATAATAAAGAAGGTTCTTAAAAAGAAGATTCGCAATCCTTTGGCGTTTGGTGGTGTATGCGGACTGGAGAGAGCTTTATCGGATGTGGATTGGTGTGTTCTACTACTTAGTTTCAGTTACGTGGCCCAAGCTGGCAATCTACTGAGTCCAATAGACTTGCTGGTTGTGTCGCTGTTCAAGCTACGTGAACCACTTTCTGTTTTTTACCCTTAACCGGAGTTTGGTTTCTGTTGGTTACTATTTCGCAGTTACATTCATTTTCAGCATCTGTAAAAAGGCCTCGGCATCGAGGATACATATTTCTTGAAAGACAACAAAATGGGAACATGTCAGGCCCACGTACGTGGGAATAGTATGCAGAGATACAGCAATAATGGATGGCTACCAGTATTCACTGCTTGATTACACATCTCATATTCAACACTATGCAAACGTTAAGGGTGTGGATGCAACTAGGATTGTACCAGTAGGCAACTATTCCTGCTTGTTCCATGACAGATACTGATGTATTATCACACATCTAACACTGGGGTCCATTAAAGGGTGGGTCCTAGGTGTAAAGTCCACTTGTAATATATAAAAACAAGAGTGCCAAACAAATGGTGGTATAGTATTACAACTGCTATCAAGGGAAATTTCCAGGAGACCGGTGTACCTATTTAGCAAAAAGCATTAGACCCTTACTTTATTCTAGTTCCTCTGTAGGTGTAACACATGTGGAGTTCAATGACATGTCATCATTACAGTTCTAGGAAAGGTTTAATGATCTAATCCCCATTTCCCCTAAGTATATTGAAACATATGCATCATGTTGGAAACAAAACAGTTACATACCTGATGATGAGTTTACCCTGCAAAGTAACTCTCATACACAATGGTTCCCCTAGCTATCTGTTTGCCTTTTTAACATGGTTATCTTTAGCAAGTGCTTGCCTCTGAACCACCGTGTGCTTCTGAAATGATAATTGCAGCTAACACAGCTGATTTCCAGTATAATCAGCCAATTTAATGCAACCACTGAACAAGATATAAGACTTCAATGTAGATGACAACCCGTTTTTCATATGTTGGGTTGGAAATTACTGGGGGAAAATACTATGTCATGGCAGAGAAAAGGTATGTAGCAGCTACTGTTGTGTGTCAGGAAAGTATGTCAGACAACAGTATCAGTAACCCAATACAAGGCAAAATGCTTGGTGTGTCCTAAAAAAAGTTAGGGGGTACATTAACTATGATGTCACACAGTCAGACAACTGCCAAGTTGCTTGTTATGTCATGGTAGTTCCCTGTTAAGTGTGTGTGCTGGCAACCCTTGCATCTGTCTCAACCTCCATATATGTATGTTACTTGTGCATCTATGGTTGTCTGTGAAATAACCAACACATCATTGTAACCTGCAGTTTGATATTATTGGGCCACAATTTCTGTACACACTTCAACATCCTCTGGGAATTCAGGCTAATGCATGACCTGACATTTCTGCACTTTCTAATGTAGTACTAGAACTAGTTAAGAGTGGTCCTATCTGTAGGCCTTTGATCTCTATTATTTAGGTGCAGACATTCCAAGTGAACTGCTTTGGGTGGATAAATAGATGATGAGACTGATATATACATATCACAATTTATAATGTTGATGACCACATACATGTATTTTCATTGCTAGATGCAGATGTAATTGAAACCAGGACCATGTGTACCAAAAAGTAATACTCTGAATGCACTTTACAGACTGAGCTATGGAGTCACTGCTACAGTAGATGAATTTTTACATGTCATTCCACAGTCATCTGCTGTAAAATACTGCACTTACATCTATTATGTGCATGTTTTTAGAGTACTGTATTTGTATACCAGAGTCCCAGTTAAAATCCTATTTTCCATTAATGTTTTAGAAAGTGTATTCTTGCATGTTGCACATATAATTGTAGGTTACCTGACATTAGATACCCCACTTATGTCTAAGCTTATGTGTGTGGCTTTATACTTATTTATTTCTCTACTAGAGTGGCAGTTAAAGTACTATTTTTCTATTAGTCTCTTAGCTGATTTGTGAGGTATGCCTCAATGCACAGCATCACTTCAACATGCTTAATGACAGGAACTTGAGCATTACTCTGTTCTGATTAAAACACCTGTGCCAGTTAGCAGCTGTAAGGACTGGCAGGTTGATCCACTGTCCTACAGGTGCAATAATCCTGGGTTTGAAATAGGGTGCAGGTGCACTATTTAAATGTGATTAATATTGTTTCAAAAGCATATATTAGTGTAGTGTTATTTAGCATAGCTCAGCAATGAGTTGAGTGGTGCCGCATCTCACAAAAAATCTTTAAAGAAAAGAAAAATGGTGATATAGGATGGTGGCGAAATGCGGTACAAGCAGGGGGAAAAACATCGTTAAAGGCAGGTAGGGATGTGCATGATGGGTGTAGGACAGAACCATAGCTATCTCTTTCTTGAACACCAACAACTGTGCACTTTCTCAGATTTTTTTAGATGAATTTAGAGTGTCAAGCCCAGAGAGGGGTGATGACAACATAAGTGCTTTGTTAAGCCAGTTGGACCAAATTAAATGTGTCCAGTGGACACATACAGTATGTGAAATGGAGAGCTATGTATGGGACAAAGTTTTTTTGTTTTGGGACAGGTGCCTATTTTTTTAAGATGAGAGTAGAATGTTGGTGGAGAGACATAGGCAACTGTGGGAGAGGTAAGTTGGGAAGGTGAGGAAGCTTACAGACAAGACAGTAGACAAGGTTGGTGTGTGACATAAGAGGGGAGGTGAACACCTTGGATGGAGATGGTGTTGTGGAATCCCAGTCCCATGAGCGTCACAAGGTCACAGTGAGACTCAAGTTCTCACCCATAGGACTGCCAGCAGTGCTCCTTAACTTCCTCTCTGGTGGCAGAGGTGGATGCTGGTGTCCATGGCATAGCTGACACATCATGATAGACAGCATACTCTCCATCTGGCGTAGATGTGCACCAACAGTTTGGTTCAGCAACCCAAGCACCATACCTGGCAGTTCGTCATATGTGACAAAATCACCATCCTCGACCTCAACTTCCAAAGGGGGGCCCAGCCCCAGTCTGTGGGGAAGAATTATCCAAAGACACTGGTAGTGCAGGGGCAGCAGAGGGGGCACCACCAGGCCATGGCCCAGATGTGCTGGACCCCTTTGCCACGGCCGGGGAACCAAGGTAGGTGGATCTCCAGGAACCAGCCTATTTTGTCACTCTGTAGTAAATTAATTATAAACATAAGGTAACAACAGAAATAACCAAACAGATGTTAGTATTAACATAATGGAAGATAATATCGATTAGTCAAATGACATATGAAGGAAAATTATGAGGAACAGAACAATAAATAACCTTAAAGAAAGTATGTTAACAGCAAACCAGTATGAAATAATATAGAAGGCCAACATAATAGTTAGTTACAAATAATATACTAATATCAAATCATAATAGAAAATAACATTAATAAATTAAACAAGTGAAGGGGTGGGGAGAGAGAGAAAAACACACCATTAGTAGCTTTGTAGGTAATATTACTACACAAACTCTTAATATATACTTCTACAGATGTGCAATTTCAGTTGTGAGTACAGTGACTGCAATTCTTGTATAGATGATGTTGCATGTACATACCTCTCAATCTGTTAGCATGGGACAGTACAGGCCAATCACTAACAAATGCTGGTACACAGGCACAACTACAGGGAACATAGTGTGCTCATACATTACTACCAAAGTGTTCTGTAAATGAATTTGCCAATAAATTGCATTCCAGGTAATGTCAGGTATCTGCTAATCAAGAGCCAGTCATATGGAGCTCTACTAATTACATCCTTCAAAAGCGTGACAGTTGAGAGGTATGTTCATGTACACTAAGTACACTAGACAGCTGGTTATTTGTCAGCTGGCTGTCATGGGATTAGAACCCACAAGCAATGACTGCAGGAATTATGTACACTTTATTTCAGTATCGTGAATTCTCAAAACACTATTCTCCTTTATGATTTTTATTGCGTTAGCTGTGTGTGCTATCACATTGGAAACCAAATTCAGTGAATAATGAGCACTTTAATTGAATACAGTAGTAATCAAAGCACCATCTCCTTTTGCACTCTAATGGTTAATGTCACATGAAAATTGACAGTTACACACATGTATGGTTATGTAGGTCATCTGCTGACCTAATCATATACCCTGTTCATTTACTGAGTGCTATGTACAGCATATTTCAGGGAAATTATCTGAACTGGGGCTTGAGACTTACTCTGGGTACTGCAGCACATGCATATCTGAAATATGGTGATGCATTATTTCTTAGTTAATATGCAACAATTGACTGCTGTATGAATGGAACACACATGCAGTAAATACAGGAATAATGAAAACTTATTTGAAAAGATTAGTTATCAAAGCACAATCCTGTTATAAACTTTATTGATAATGTTCCTTTAAATATGGCATTTAAACACATGGATAGCAGTCCAGGACTTCAGTTACCTTACCCATATACCATGTTTATTGCCTGGGTGGAATATACAGCATTATCAGACAAAATGTGCAGAACACAGGCTTGAACATTACTCTGGGTAATGTACTACATTTATTTCAGACAGTTTTTGCTGCATTCTTTACTTATTTACATTTCACAGTTAACTGGTGTCAAATCAGAACACACATGCAGTGAATACAGTAGTAATGAACACTTTTTATTTGAAAACATCACATATCAAAGCACCATCATCCTTTAGATTTTATTGATTAATGTTGCTTCAAGTCTGGCATGTAGACCATGGAGAGCTGTGTAAGATGTCTAATAAATAACCCATGTACCCTGTCCATTAATTGAGTGCAATCTACAGCATATTTCAGACAATGAGCAGACCAGAACAGTGACTCTTAAA
Source organism: Protopterus annectens (assembly GCF_019279795.1). Taxonomy (NCBI): domain Eukaryota; kingdom Metazoa; phylum Chordata; order Ceratodontiformes; family Protopteridae; genus Protopterus; species Protopterus annectens. Next base: position 1,048,483,974 of record NC_056729.1, on the reverse strand, counting down.
ATTGGTAGACCGCAACATTAACTAATGTTTGGAAGCTATACTACACTGTACTGCATATTTACCTGATTTAACTTGCTTTGCCATTTCAGGTAGGCAGTGACACATTAATAAACATGTTACATGTCCCAGGTATGTCATACCTGATGGTTAAGACTGTAAACTCTGTAACTAATTTATTATAAGATTGCATTATGCATTAAGTTATTACTTTGATGTGTCTCTAATTACCACACTCTCGCCTCATCCTGGCCAGGAACCCTGCATGGGACTGGACATTGCGAGCCCTCTCATCTGCAGCTGTTTAAAGAGAAACAAACTATTATGCATACCATATTATGCATACCAGTTTTGCACAGATTCAGCTTGTATAGTTCTAAAGTGCTGGCATATTATGCATACCAGTTTTGCACAAATTCAGCTTGTATATTTCTAAAGTGCTGGCAAACATGCTTACATATCTGTGGGGTCTGCTCAACCCAAGCTGTTGACCATGTTTAAGTGGTGTTAAGCATCATGCAGCTTTTCTAAATGTAACAATTTTATAATTCTTTTTTTACGCTAATCTACTTTGTGGTTCTTTTGTGTGAAGTGAATTTTTTGGTTTATTTAGTGGTTTTGTTCACTTGGCATTTGTGGTGAATTGTTTTTAGTTTTTTTGATTATTTTCACTGATGGCCGTTAACACAGAAGACCCTTTAATGGAATTGTCTCTACATGCTATTGCCAACGATCAGGATAATACCTTAAAAGATCTTTTATTATCAGTTCAAGAAACTTAAAAAAGGATTTTGGGTTTATTGGGACATGTGCAGAATACTGTTATGCGGAAAAACAGCTATACAGAACTATCCAGTGAATCTACGGAAGATGTAGAAACTGTAAAACATTTTCCTAATACAGCTAGAGGTAACATTATGTCCCAAGGTAGTTACCTTAATGTTCATTCTGTGTTGCACTCTGAATATAATCCATTTTATTCGAATAGTGAATTGGCGGATGATAATCATAAGTCTAACAACATTAGTGTTGATGAAATGTTTGTAAATGTTGAGAGAAACCTGAAAAAATATTGTGCTATTACTTTAGAAAATCAATACTTTTGACTGTTGTTGTTCCTAAGGGTCTACATGTCTTTAAAGTACCTAATGGTGTGAATAGTGAAGATCCGTTCTTTTTAGAGCTTGTACAGTTCTTCAATAATGTGGGTCTGGAATTTTTAAAGCTCATCATTAAAAAGAGCAATGAGGTGCTTAGTATTTTGCATATCCAACTTGGGAACTGGGACAGTGAATTGCAATCAGTTATTGCAGGTTTTTGTGAAAATAAATTCCAGTATGAACAGATGCCCATATCGGTTGATCGGTATAAGAAAACAGTGGCTTCATGCAAAATGTGGAAGTTAGAATGGGATTGTACAACATATTCTACTAACACAGCTTATGTTAAGCCTACATCTCAGATAAATAAGACATTTAGAACTAATAATTCAAATTCTATGCAGTTTGGTGCCTTTAAGAATTCCTTTGGGGCTAATAGGCAAATTAGCCAATCACGCTCCTGGAATTCGTCGACGTCAACAAATAGAAGCAGAAATCACTTGTGGGGCCAGAAATGGTATGAACAGAATGGAAGCAATCATTCTTATGAAGCGGAATTTCCTAAATGAGTCCGTGAGAATGGATCAAGTAATAATAATAATAACAATGTATGTTCTGGTCAGGTGAGTTTGGCTGCAAATTGTGAGATGGATATTTCAGAGCAGTCAGAAAACACGGAGGTACTGCTGACAAGCAAACAAGTATTATCGCAAGGGCCGAATGTGGAACAAGGTAAAAGCCAAATAACATGTGAACTTGGTGATGAAGAGACTAAAATATTTAATATTAGTAATTTTACTTTAAATAACTGCCATTACAAAGTATTGAAGTTGAGCTTAGGTTTTATACCTAGTCATAGATCTGGCCTAACTCAAACTATTTTGCAACTTAAAGTGTATAGTAGAAAGTTGAATTTAGCAGTTATTTTTCAGGACTCTGTAGTTAAAAAGAATTTAAATAGACCATCTACATTAAACCCTTCTTTGCATTTTACGATTAAGCAGTTTGAGGCATTTTGTGAAAGAGACATCAGGGCATTATTAAATGATAAAACTGTAAACCATATTATAATTTAAATGCAGATGAACGTGTTGCACTTAAAGAATTATATGGAATGAGTAATCTGAGATTTATGAAAGCTGATAAGTGGGGTGGTTTGGTAATTATGAATAAAAATGATTATGTTTCTAGTATGGAAGAAATGCTGAGTAATAATGAAGATTATCAACAAGTTTTTATATGATATACACAAGCAGTACAAACAAGTATATTCTACTTTGGATGATATGTTATTAAATAAAGAGATCGATATTAATTTGTACAATTTCTTCTATACAAAACATCCACTGTAAGAATTTTATTTGGTATTCCAAAAATACATAAAGACCCAAATCACCCCCCTTTTTGGCCAATAATCTCTGCAGCAGGCAGTGTAACCAAGAGGGATGTCTTTTTATTTAGATACTATTTTAAATCTACTTGTACAATGTTTGCCTTCATAGTGTTGTGACTCCTGAGATTTTTAGACCATATTAGGAAATTTCAACTTGATAAGCTTTATAACAATGAATGTTTTACTCTAGGTAGTGTGGATATAGTATCTTTATTTATATCCATTCCAATATCTCATGGTATAGATCATATTAGAGATTATTTAAGTAAATATAGTGAGTTGAATGCTGAACAAGTTAGCGTTGTGTGTACATTGTTAGATACAGTTTTGAATGCTAATTATTTTTTACTCCACGACAAGTACTACAGACAAATGAAGGGAGTAGCAATGGGGGGTAAATGTTGCCCCAGCTTTTGCCAATTTGGTACTTGGATGGTGGGAGTGGGAAATTTTGCCTAATATGGACAGATTTTATGACATTTTTATTTTACAACAGATTTGTTGATGATTTGTTTTTCATTGTTAAAGGTAATATTGATGCCAATATTTTTTTGGAAAACCTTAATAGGACATCAGCATTCTTGTCATTTACTTTAGGCTGTTATGGCTACGAAATTAAATTTTTGGATATTAAACTTAAATGGGGTGCTAGGTTAAGCTGCTTTTATAATAGTATATTTAGGAAAAGTACTTTTTCCAATAATTATTTATATTGGTTAAGTAATCATCCAAGTTTTATGAAATTGAATATTCCAAGGGGGAAATATATTCGGGCATCTAATATGATTAGTGATGACGATGAATTTTTGAGGGAAGTAGAATATATGACTAACTTGTTCTTACAAAGAGGTTATCCAGCAGCACTTATAGATAAAACAGCTTTGGAAATTAAGATAAAAAGGAAAAGTAATTTTCCACCTATTTTGAAGGATGGTTTCCAAACAAAGTCTAAAATAGAGTCAAACATGTTTAAAGACTTAACACGCTGTTTTTTTTAGATGTCTGTTGATACCTCCAGCATCCAGAATATCATCATACATAACTGAAGAATTATTAGTGGTCATAAGGATGTTGGACAGGTTTTAGGGAGTGCATCATTATTTGTTAACACTAAGGTTAGCAGTATTAAACAATTACTGGATAAAAATATAAATCAATAAGGTAAAAAATAGGTTCTACTACTAATAAAGACAAAGGAACCTATAAATGTAATGGATGTACTAGTTGTAGGTTTATATACGAAGGCCATTTTGTGTTGTTGCCTCACTTGGATTTTACTTTTTACTTTAAATATAGATATGGATGTGCAACAATGTTCATCTTGTGATTCATTTTATGTAGGTATGACTACAAGACACCTATGTGATAGAATTCAAGAACATTTAAGGGCAATAAAGAAAAAAGATAAAAACAACGCCCTGTATAAACATTCAAAAGGGTGCTGTCATTTTCATAAGTTTTTATTTACTATACTAGAGTGGGTTAGCTTAGACAAGAGAGGGGGTAATTTTAGGAACCAAGTAGAAATCTGTGAAGTAAGTTGGCAGATAAATTAGAGAGCTGATGTCCTGGCAGGTTTAAATGAACACATCAACATTAAGTGTTTTTTAGAGAGTAGGAAATTCAATTAACTGTATTTAGCAATGTGTTTTTTTGAATGGACGTATTCATTGGCTAATTAGTTTTAATTACTGACACGTTTTTTGTTTGAATTGGTTGAGAATTGTGATTTTTTTTTATTCTGACAAAGTGTTTTATGAAAACGGAGATTAAAACTTTTTTACGCTAATCTACTTTGTGGTTCTTCTATGTGAAGTGAAGTTTTTGGTTTATTTAGTGGTTTTGTTCACTTGGCCTTTGTGGTGAATTGTTTTTAGTATACTTACATATCTGTGGGGACTGCCCAAGCTTCTTGGATCCAGGTATCCAAGGTTCTCCTTTTCCTCCTCTTTAGATCGTAATAATAGTGATGACACTGCTCACCAGTGTGGGGATACCAGTAGCACTGATAGGTTCCTTTGCCAACTGATCCCAGGCTACAGACTTACCCTCTGAGCCCTGGTAATTGCCCTGCAGCAGCTGGGGTTCATAGTTCTTCAACAGGAGTCCAACAAACACTTTAGACTCCTGCACACCCCACTGCTGGGCCCAAAAGCACGCTCCCTCTCCACCACCACCAGGCATATCAACAGCCATGTGAAGACTCCAATAAATAGTGTGAAATTCCTGTATATTGGCTTTTATACAGGCTGCATTCATGCCCATACACATCATAATGTAACTTTAAAAAAAGTGCCATGTCGCTTACCTTTGCACAAACTCACAAGCCATGTTTAAGCTTAGCTTAGCAACAAACAAACATTATAGACTTTTGACCATGTTTAAGTGGTGCTTAGCATCATGCAGCTTTTCTAAATGTAACAATTTTATAATTTTATATTAAACTGATGTTTCATTTACCTGACACATTTTCACAGGAATAAATGTAAAACATATGAATGACCAGGACTCGAACCCAGAACCTACTACATTGCAGGTATGACTCAACCTATCCAGCTACTTGGATAGTACAGGCAAGCACTACATCTTCACATATACTACTAAGATGTCTGTTAGTGTTGCTCAGCAAAGCTGCTTGGGTTTGTGTGTTGCTAAGCACAACATAACTACAAGAATTAAATACATCCAGTTTCTATTTTTAGATGTCTAACAGCATTGCTAAGCATTGTGCCACTCTGGGCAAACAGGGACAGAAAAAATAATATAACTGATTACATCTGGTTTCTATTTTTAGATATATATATCAGATGTCAGGTGTATATGTATGAGCGGAGCTTGGCATCACAAAGCACCACACCACTCCGTGCAAACAGGGAGAGACAAACAAACAAAAAAAATTATAATTGATTACATCTGGTTTCTTTTTTTGATATATAGCAGATGTCAGGTGTATATGTATAAGTGCAGCTCGGCATTGCTTAGCACTGTGATGCACTGCCCAAACAACACATAAAAATTAAAAAAAATAAAATAAATAAAAAAAAATAAAATAAAATATTGTCGGGACAGTCCACAAGTATGGGACAGCTACTACACTGCTGTTTGCATGGATTCAATATCTGTGTTACTGTGATCTCCCTCAGCAGCACACCATAATTAATATGCATGGTGCACTGCCGTTGAGGAACCATGGCAGTGCATACAGATACATTCCGTTCTGCACAGAGCCTACATGGATATTATTGAATCCCGGCCAAAGTTAAAGTTTATAATACTATGGATTTGAAAAATAGATTGCTTTATAAGGGGAGTTTACTTATTTTGAAATATGGAACACTGACACCTCCTGGCTTGAATGTAGAATGCAACTGGAAAATGCTATTATAATTCTATTAGTTTCATATATTGATTGGGCAAAGTTTTAGTTGTTTAATTATTTAATTGCTTGAATTACTTGATTTTTATTGATGTTTGTATTTAAGTGAGAGGTGTTGTATGTGTTTTTCAACTCTCGAACGGCCTTTGACCGAAGCACTAAAATGCACTCACTCGAGGCACTCCTTAAAATGGAGAACATTGATATCTGTGCAGTGACTGAGACCTGGTTCAAGGGTCCTGAGAACACCCCTGCACTACTGGGCTATAACTCATACCACACTTTTCGGCCATGTAACCTGGACCGAAACACCAAAGGCAGAGGTGTGTCCATATTCATTAAGGATATCCACACCTCCAGGCTAGTTGCTCAGCATAATGCATCCAAGGTTATCCAAGTGCAACTAACTCTGGGAAAAACTGCAATCCAAATTGTAGCTTGCTACAGATCCCCCACCATGCCCCAGGATTCCCACTCCTCTTTTCTTGATGTACTGGAAAATATTATGGTTCAACCAAACACCCTAATGATGGGCAGCTTCAACTACCCCACCATTAAATGGGAAAACTACTCGTGTACCAACTCCTTAGCTCAACGCTTTCTGGAATTCAGGAACTCCAATGCCCTGGATGAACTTATCCACACCCCCACCAGGGGCAACAATATCCTAGACCTAGTCATTACCAACATGAGTGACCGGAGTTCCCCACCAGAAGTGAACTCCTCATTGGTCCGCTCCGACCATAAGCTAATTATCCTTGATAGCCACATCCCGGCCCCACTCCCCATTAAGGAAATCACGGTAAAAAGTTTCTCCAAAGCCAACTTCATGCTTCCTAAGACAGAAGTGGTGAATGTCATGACCCCCATGCAGATGGACAATACAGTTACAACTGCTGAATCCTACACAAATGCACTCTATAAGCACTTACGCGAGTGCATGGATCGTGCTATCCCAAACAGAACCAAGACGCTATCCTCCAAAAAAAGGAAGCCAATCTGGTGGTCCACTGCCATGAACAAACTGTACAACAGAAGGAAGAAACTGTTGCAAAAGAGAGTAAAATCCCATGAGTGGTGGAGCTCCCTGGTCAGCCTCAGTAAGAAGCTGAGATCCCTTATAAGATCCTCCAAAGCTAGCTACAAAAACAAAATCACCACTATTTCTAAGGACAACTACAAAGCATTCTATAGCTATGTCAAGCATCTCGATGGCAACACCCAGATCTGCTCTGAGTTACAGCACAACGGCACGAAAATTACAGAACCAACTGATATTGCCAACATCCTGGCAGATAGGTTCAGTGCTAACTTTACCCCCCCACCCCCTAAAGGGCCCATATCTATACAGGAAGAATGCAGAGTCCCTGTAATCACAACTGTGCAGGTAAAAGCTGCACTCTCTAAAGCCAAAAACACAGCATCCATGGGAATGGACAACATCCCAGGCTGCGTTTTACACGAACTTCAGAATGAACTGGCTCCCCAATTAAGCACCATGTTCAGTAATAGCCTCGCATCAGGCTTTGTGCCCACTGAATGGCACACAGCAACAGTTAACCCACTCCACAAAGGGGGAGCCACCACTGATCCCGGGAGCTATCGACCTAGGCCATGGAACGTATCATCATGAAACTCATAAACAAAGACATTGGTAACCTCTAAACTATGGATCCCACCCAGTTCGGGTTTGTGAAAGGCAGATCATGCCTCCTGAACCTGATTGACTTCTTTGAGGCAGTCAACAAAGCCGTAGATGAGGGTACGGTGGTTCACACAGCCTATCTTGACCTCGCCAAGGCTTTCGACACCATCCCCACATTCTGGAATTATAGCTAAACTCACTAAACTAGGTATAAATCCCTACGTCACAAGATGGGTTGCCAACTGGCTCACTGACAAAACCCACAATATAAAAAGTTGCAGACTCCAAATCTGACCTCAAAGCAGTGACAAGTGGAGTACCACAGGGTTCCATCCTGGGACCTCTCCTGTTTGGTATCTACTTCTCTGAAGTACAGGCTAACACAGAAGGCCTCTGGCTAATGAAGTTGGCAGATGACTGCAAACTAGGAGCCATAGTCAAGTCCCCAAATGATGTAAACATCCTAGAGAAGGTCCTCGCTGAGACAGATGCCTGGTGTCAGAGCCATGGCCTCAAGCTGAATGACAAAAAGTGTATTGTCATCCTATTTGGCAAAAACTCTGTACCCATGAACTACCACATAGGTAGCAATCTACTTAACACCGAATGTGTGATAAGAGACCTTGGGACACAGGTGGACAGTAGTCTCTCCTTTGATAGTCACATTGCCACAGTAGTCAGGAAGTCCCTTCTATGTGGCACACCTCATCATAAAAGGGTTCTCATCCATAAAAAAAGAGGTCATTGTTCCCCTCTACTCGACACTCATTAGACCCATTATAGAGTACACCGCCCCTTTTGGAATGTACCTCACAAGACATCTGCAGCAGCTGGAAAGGCCAGAGAAGTACCTCACAAAGAGGATTACTGGCCTCAGACAAATGCCCTACACTGACCACCTCACAAAAAACTCCAGCTTTACTCCATAGCATATTGCCTACTCCGAAGTGATCTCTGCCTAACATATAAAGCTATGGCAAACCCAGAGCTGTTGGCCATGCTACACCTAAAGAAATCCCAATCCCTCTGAGCTACATGCTCTAGGGACCTAAAGCTTGTCACCACAATAAACAGGACATGCTGGGGGGATAGATTCCTGTCCCAGAGACTTCCCATACTCTGGAACAGATTACCCATCTATGTCAAGCAAAGTTCTTCATTAGCACTCTTCAAGAAAAATCTTGATGAGTGGATGGGAAATAGGAAATACACCACAGGGTAACTTCTGTGTCTCTGCTCGACAGTGGCACAGGAAAATAACTTTCTTGGGTGGCGTAAGCCAGGGAACGTTGTTGGCTAGGCTTATGTAGGCCCTTGGGCCGATAGTCTAATATCTACATAAATTATTATATATATATATAAAATAATAAAACCAAACTGCGATAACTAACATAAACAAAGAACTGTACTAATAAAACAACAAACTTCTTTCTTTTAATTTATAAGAAATAAGTTTGTTGTTTTATATATATATATATATATATATATATATATATATATATATATATACATATATATTTATATATATACTGTATATATCTATGCTTGCTTCTTTCCATGTTGCCTGTTCATGTCTAGGAATTCTATCTTTAACATTTGTCTTATCCCAGATCCTTATCTTGACAGGTGGTTTCCATCTTAGATTGCTTAATCCCACTCTCCCTGTTTTCTTTAAGTGTATGCCATAAATTGATTTGTATACAATCATGTAGTCCCCCACCCCTAATTTTGGGTCCTAATCCATTGTGCTATTCTACATACCATGATCTGTGAAGAAAGATGTACCAAACCCCATGCACACTCAGAAGGTAGAGATTAAGAGTTCCTTTCTTCTAATTCTATATTGGCTTGCTTCAAAACCATGATCTTCAAGTAAGACCTCAATCTTATCTACCGAAGGGAAGCCAGACTGGACTGGGATATGTCTTATGACAGGTATAATATGAAATCCTGATCTTGTTTATTTTGCCAGCCATTATGTTTGTCTTACCAACTCACTTTTGTAAGAGTTTGCTTATTTTCTTATAACAGTTTTCCCAAGTTTCTTATAATCGTTCCTTCTTATGTATGGTCCACTTCTAATCTTAGGTAGGTAGAAAACTCCACTTCCTGTATATCATCAAATGCTCTTCATTCTTTTCCTTTTCCAACCTTGATTAGATCTGTTTTATTTCAGTGCACTTTCAGTTCTGACATTTTGGTGAATCTGTCAAATATATTCAGTACTATTGGGAATGTTGAATTAATGTGTTTAGCTATTACAGTTATCAGCATACAACTGAAATATGGCCGTAAGTCCGAGATCTTTACTGCTATTGTAATGTCTCTTACACTCACAAAGCTATGTGTTCAATTACTAAGAAAAACAATCCTGGCTAGAAAGGGTGTCCCTACAAGTCCCTCTGGAGATTTTTCTTTTGTAGATATTCCTTGATTTATTAAAACATCAAAGCTGGATTTATCTTATGCAATCTTTATCCATTTAATGAACAAATCTACAAAATCCTTTCTCCACAATATTTTAACAGAAAGTCTCAATGTACCATATCAAAAGAGTTTTTAATATTAAACTATCTGAGCATAATAATACCCTGCATGATGGTTTCCAAGAAAAGTCACCAAATTCCACCATTTATTAATACTCTTCCTGTCTTTAATAAGTCAATTCTCTTTTGGACTTAAAATCTTGGATAAAATCCCATCAAACCTTTTCTCTAAAATGTTTGATAAAAAGTTTATTCCAGATTAAGAGTGAGATTAGCCTATAATGAACCATGTCTATTGTATCTCCGTTGTTTTTCTGAATTAAAATAGTTCTAACATGTTTTCTGCCATGTGAAATAGCTTTTGTTCAACAGATTTTATTATAATGCTCTAATAAAAAGGCACAACTTAATTTTCTCCCACTTATAAAATTATGGGGAAAATCCATCAGGAATTGGTAATTTTCCTCTTTTTTATAGTCTACATGGTTATCTAGATCTCCTGTTATACAATAAGAGCATTTAACTTCAACTGGTTCTCTTCAGCTATGGTCTTTCTATACAATGGACTTTGAGACCACCCGTCTATGTGTATCTCCTCATGTTTCTGGTATGTTCCTTCAAAAGACAGTTTAAATGTCTCTCTGGTTTGATTGGGTAAAACTAACACCTGTCCATCATTATTCTTTATGCTGTCCAGTTCCTGCCTCTCTGTCTCTCTTCATATACCCATTCTATATGCTTTGTACTTCTCTCCTCTTGCAGCCACCATAAGTCATTTCCACTTATACATTCTGCTTCGACATGCAGTTTTGATAACTAGTCCAGCTCCCCATTTAAGACATACAGTTTCTTAATCAGAAAGGGTACAGTATTGGTCTCAACTGATATTAGATCCTGTAACTTTTTTAACCCATTTTTCTTCTCCAGCAGTACATTAGCCTGTGTTCATCTGTTCTTACCTTCTATTCCCATTTGACAAGCCCTCAAGGCTGCTGTTACTCCCCCACCACCACCATTAAACATTCAGAGCATTTCTCTCAAGGTTGTTCCTCAATACTGCAATGCCTACTTTGTCTATAAGTATCTCCTGCTGTTTTTCAGTCCTCCATTGCTTGCTTTTGCTGCAAACATGTTGACAAAGCTACAGGAGCATGGTCTGAAATATAACAATCTAATGTTGTAATTTTTTTCACTCTTTCCTGGTCTTCCCTACCAGTGACAAAATAACTCAATTTACTGCACTGAACTCCTTCCTCTAAAGGAACGGTGGATACTATTGTTTTACCTCATGCCTATCTCTGACTATTTACTAAATCTTGTTCTTTCATTTTTCATTTCAACCGCTCCTTGATCTTTACTATTATATTCCTTTTTCCCATATAAGCTGTCCAGTTCTAGATTTAACATAACAGTAAAGAGTAATCCTATCTCCCCTATAGTCAGTAAGTGATCATTTACAGACTGAAAACCAATTGTTTCTAATGTCTAAAACTGACACAATTTTATCTTTGTGTGAGCAGCACAGAACATAAGTATTTCTTTAATGTTTTCAGTATAATCTCATTTGTTTGAGATAACAGAATATAAAGATCATGACTTTAACCTTAGAGATAGAGAGTCTTTAGATCCCTGCACCTGTACATCATCTAGTACAAAATACAACCTTTACTAGATCCTTTATCACAACTTATAATGCTGACAGTGCGACTATTAGGAGCATTATCCAGAAAAACTGGGCTATTCTAACGGAAGACAGACACAGTATTGAGAAAGTTGGGGATACACAGCACATAATACCCAGAAGGGGTTGCAATTTAAAAAACATTGTGAAACATTTTAAAAGAACAGCCACACGTAGGAGTAACAACATTCATCGGGTCTATATTAGATCACTGAACACTTAAAAAAGTGGACGGTGATTCATCGACCCTATGTAAGCGAAAGCTTACAATGTCAAAGTGTCAGAACAGCGATTTTTTTCCAAGGGGAAAAAAATTGCTGTTTCAACAAGAAAAAAAAAAAAAACAATTTCAAACATTACATTAAGTGGGGGGCTTAGCCCCCCACACCCCCCTACTCAAATATAGCAACTCCAAGATCGCACTACAGTGCTGAAAATGGCAAAGTACTGAAGTGGCCAAGCAAATTCTTTCCCTGGAAAGAATTCGCTTAACAGCCGCTTCGATTTTTGCATTTTCAGCCTTTTATGTTCAACCAAGATGCATTTGAAAGAATTCATCTTCGGTCTTCTAATATAGATCCCATTAATCATATGTCTAAATATGGATGCTGTTCCATCTGCCCGTACATTTTAATGGGTGAACAGTTTGTTATAAAGAACTTTATATTTTATATAAAAGGAGCATTTAACTGTCTGACAGGAGGGTAGTATACACTGCACTCTGTCATCATTGCCCTGTTTTCTACATAGACAAAACTGAGCATAAGTTCAAAGAAAGAATTGCTGAGCATCTATACAACATTAAGAAATGGAAAACAAACAATGCCCTAGCCAAACACTTAATGGAATGGCCACACCACATTTTTAAATTTGCAGTTATGGAAAAGGTAACCCCTAGTGAACGTGGTGGCCCATAGCAACTTAAGTTGGAAGAACGTGAGTTATACTGGCAGCTCACACTTAATGCAAGTTCTTGGCCAGGGAAAAATGACCACATTTCTATTAGCTGTCTTTTAAAACTAAGATCTTTAGAAAGATGATACTGCTACCTTTTTTATCAGGCAGATTTTCTCAGTATAGCATTTACTATTTAATGATTTCTCTTACATAAAACTATTTATTATTATATGGTAAAAGGAAGCTTTACAAGTTGATGTATTTTTGAACTTATTGAATATGTTGCCTTAATGCATGAATTGTTCGGGTGATTCGGGTGTCACATGATTTAAAGTTGATCACATGATTTCCAAAGCTTTTGGATGTCACATGATTGTAAGCTGATTACGTGATTTTAAAAAAGTTGGCACATGACCTTTTAGAATTGTAATTAAATAGTGCATGTGTTTGGTTCACTTCATCTGAAGAAGTTTTGGTATAAAATAAAACGAAAGAGCTAATATTAAGTTGTTGAGCTGGATTTGTTGGCATCTCTGTGGCCCTTGAGTGTGTTTTTTCAGCCCCTGAAACATGTTGGCATAGGCATCTCAACCTCATTCACCCTCCCTCTCACATGTGCACATTCAAGGGCAAGTGTGTGCACATGCGCTCACACACACACACACACACACACACACACACACACACACACACACACACACACACACACACACCTCTCTATCATTCATGATTTTATTAGTTATTTGCCCTATACATGTAAGCCATGGATAATTACAATCAGTCAATAATGCCAGACATTACCATTGAATACCTCTTATTGTTCAGAAAGTGCATCATGATAAAACACTTGTTCTATTAATTTTTTAAGTGACTTAAAGTAATATCAGAAATGTGTCCCTGGTGTCAAAGGCCCACCCCCAGTTTTAAAGCCTTTGATTGTTAGTCTAGAGGAAGATAAGAGGCAGAGCAGCCACACACACACACACACACACACACACACACACACACACACACACACACACACACACACACACACACACACACACATTCTGATATTCAACACACATACACAAACACATTCTGACATTCACACACAAAAAATATATATGCATATACACACACACACACACACACACACACACACACATTCTGACATTCATGATTACACTAACACACTCACACACACATTCTGACATTCATGCATACATACACACACATTCTGATACTCAAGTGCGCACACACACACACACACACACACACACACACACACACACACACACACACACACACGCACACAAACACAACAATCACCTATCTAACCCCTAAACCCACACTCACAGACCTACACATACAGATGCACACTCATCTGAATATTTGCTAGTGAATAGTGGGTTGAGGACCTAACCTACTCTGACCTATGCCAGGGACCCATGTTAATGGTGGGAGGGTTTTATGACCCCATATTAACCAGTGTGTGTCTGCCATAAAGCCCAGCAGCCCTAGGTCCATAAGCTATTGGCCATACAATGTCCAGCTTCTCAGCTTGGATTACCTGAGATAGCTCTATTGAGTGTGTTCTAGATGTAATACAATCAACCTCCCAAACATGAACTAAGGATTGCTTCACTCTGCACATGTTCATTGACAGGACACAGCTTGAAAGTGGATGACATGCTGGTAAAGAAGGCAGACATTCTCTGCATCCAGAAGACAAGATGGAAAGGCAATAGATCAAAGCTACTTAGCCTGGGATCCAGAGTCTACAACTCAGGAGGAAAACTGACAAAAAATGTTGTGGGAATTGTGGTAAGGAAGTCTTCACAATATGTACAGTGAGGGATATAATCAGAATTAGTGAAAGACTTATGGCAATCAGACATTAGTTTAATGTACCACAGCAGGGCTGTGATAGTGAGAAAGAGTGCATTCAGGCATCAGTTGCAAGACCTACTAGATATAGCAGGACAATATGAGTTGGTGTTGATAATGGGTGACTTAAATCCACATACTGAGATAGACAGAGCAGGATACGAGGATTGCCTGGGTCCACATGGGCGGGGCAACAGGAATAAAGAAGAAGAGGCAATTCTAGACTTCTCTCTGGCAAATGGGTTGATGACCTACATGATTCAGCAAGAGAGACAGTCACAACACTGCATACAAGAGTGACTGACATGCAACTCCGGTAGACTTCTTCCTAGTAAGGAAACAGGATTAGAGTAGAATCAGTGACTGCAAAGAAATCCCCAGTATAACAGTCAGCTTACAGCATAAACTATTAATTGCAAGAGTCAGGTGCAAACAGTGGTCAGAGTAAGCTCTAAGGTTAATAGAGACTAGGCTGAAGACATGAAAGTTGACTGGAGAGAAAGCACAACAGTTCAGGGAAATATGCAGGGGCTTAGCAACTCAGGAAGAAGAGGAAATAGATGGAGTTGAAGAAGAATGGCAGTGCCTTAAAACAACATGTGTCAGGACTACAGAACAGATAAGTTACCATGCCAGGTATAGAAATAATGTACACAAGGAAATCTGGCAGAATGCAGAAGTCCAGAAAATCATCAAAAGAAAGGAGTGCAGGAAAAAGTGTGAGATCAAAATGATGGACCAGGCAAAGAATGAATATTGGTTGGCTAACAAAGAAGCTAAGACAGTAGCAACAACAAAGAGCAAGACATCAGAGGCACTCTACTCTCTTCCCTATGGCAATGCACTTGTGTCAAAATAGTACCTCCTAACACCTGATCCACTACTATAATCCCTCTACAATATCACTACTTAGGAGACCTCCTGGACTTGCTGAATTCAGCTGCTTATGCTTACACAACTAAATGAGTAACAATCAAAACTGCTACCCAAGCTGACTATCTCCATCCTTAATGATCTAATTGTACACAATGCTGATGTCCAATGTTTGTAAATAGCTTGTACCATTGCATTAAATATTTATTTTCCATGCATTGAGATTGTATATGCACTGTATATTGTGCTCTTCTTGTATGTACTATTAATATTATGTATATTGTACTTTTTCTCATATGTACTATTAATGTTATGTGGAGGTTATCTCCCCAGGCCTCTATGAAAATGGGTTCACCTAGGCCCAGTAGACTTTCCTGGTTAACAAATGCAATAAATAAATAAATAATACCATATTCTTGACAGTAACTTGGTATATGGTACAGAAAACTATCAGGTTGCGAGGCAAAGACAGAAAAATAAAGAAGATAGTCGCCAAACAGTCTTCATAAAGGATGTCAGCATCCACCTGCTCACCAGGCCACAGGACATTAAAGGCAGGTGGAAGCAATACATCCAGGTGTATCTAAATGAAGAACATCCCAGAGAAGATGTACTGCACCAGTCTAAGTTGAAAGAAGAGCACTTAGGAAAATGAAGTCAGAGAAAGCACCAGACTAAGATAAGGTCATGACAGATATGATCAAAATATTTGGTTAGTTATGGAGGAAATGGCTCCAGAGGGTATTCATAGTAGTATGGACAGATAGTTGTATCCTGGATGACTGAAGAGCAAGCACATTAGTGCCAGTGTACAGGTACAAAGGGGGCATTCACAACTGTGGACTGAATAGAGATATCAAACTCCTGTCACACAGGATGAAAGTTCTGGAGAGGGTAATTGCTAAACAAATATGCAAAGCAGTAGAAAGTTAGATGGGAGATGAACAGTTCAGATTTAGATCAAGATGCAATACAATCACACAGTGTTTACAGTGAGACAGATATTTGAGAAGAATGAGGAAAGAGTTCAAACTGACATTCCTAGACATGGAGAAAGCATATGACAAGGTTCCTAGAAAGCTGGTTTGGGCAATCCAATGATGGTTCGAAGTCCAAGAAAAATTTGTATCATTAGTGTAGGTTATGCACAAGGACTCAATGATACAAATATGAACAGTGTTCAGACTCACTGAACACTGTGGGAGTGGGTGTGGATCAGGTTTCAGGTCTGAGCCCAATGCTATTCATACTGGTGGTGGACTACATTAGCAAACAGGTTGGTGGGGAAATATCAACAAGGCTGCTGTATGCAGACAATGCTGAATTACTTCTACACTCTGAACAAGAACGTCAGGAGATGACAAGAGAATTGAATGCAAAACTGAAGGCATATGGGATGAAACTGAGTAAGCATAAGACAGTTGTAGTGGCAATAATGGGGGAAATCAGAAGAAGTTGAGAAATGAGATAGAAGAGAGGAACAGGTTAGCATCTTCAAGTATCTGGGTGGGGTGGTGGAGAAGGCAAACATGAATGAGAAGGACAAAGCTAGAATCAGAAGGGTTGCAGTCAACTGGCACACAGTGTCAGGGGTAGTCTGTGACAGTAGAATGATAATGATTCTGAAAAGTAAGGTGTACAAAACTGTGGTGTTACCAGTACTTTTGTATGGTACAGAAACCTGGACAGTGAAAGCAGAGCAGTTGAGGAAGCTAGAGGTGTTACAGATGAAGTGCATGGGACATAATATAGGATGCATACTGTGAGACAAATGAAGAACTGAGGACATCAGAGCAGATGTCCAAGTAGCCACAATTGCAGAGAAAGTCATAGATAACAGATTACGGTGGTTCAGGCACATGTATAGGAAAGCAGAAAACAATCTGGTGAAGAAGATTTGGGACAGACAGGAAGAAGGCAAGAGGTCCCAATGGTATCCAGAAAAGAGATGAATAGATTGTGTTTAAGAAGATCTATGACAGTCAGGCGTGTCTGCTGAAAAAGCTAGGATGGTGACATTGAATCGAGAAAGATGGTGAGGGTTGACACAACACTCTAACTCCATATAGAAAAATGGGTCATAGGTAACTAATAACCTAACTGTGCTTGTGGGCCATTTTAAGGCTAGAAAATTTACCTCTAAAGTGAGAATCAAACTCTGTACCCTTGCTTCTCTGAGGTAAATAGCTTAATCATTATGACAACCCCTGTCATACAGATCCCATACTTATAGACCTATTATACATTTACAAGTCCAATACAGGCAGAAACAACCACTCAAACAATTTTAATCTCTTCTGTAACTTAAAAATTGCAAGCTGGAGGGATAAATATGTTCCACTGAGAAAAAACACTTCTCTGGAATCAGCTTCCTCTTCACATAAAGCAAATTGCATCTCTCACTCTTTTCAAGTATAATCTGGATGAATGGATGCGAAACAGCTAGTTCACTTCTGGCAGAGCACAATCATCTTTTATGGAGTAACATGGAAATATTTGGATGGCTCTGGATTATTCATACTTAAAATACAATGTGATTTGGCTTAATCCTACTTAAAATTCTTGAGTTAATAAACTTCTGGAGAATGCATGACTAGGCTTTTGAAGGTCCTCACAAATAAATATCATTGTAAGTACTTGTTTTCATGGGAGCAACCAATTGTTTTTGTGAATAATAAGAACAATTAGCAGTAGTGACGTGAACATCTTTTAAGTGGCTTCTTGGTATCAAGTTGGACACTAGGTATGAGTAATTCCTTTTTGATATTTGGCAGGCTTTTAGATTTGCTAGATATCAGATAACATGAACAACAAATAATGTATCAGTGAATATGAATGATGCTTTAGAAGTTACTAATCAGGGCACTCATGACAATATCTCCCTGTGAATTAATGTGACATACAGTTAATATTCCACTAAACTGCCATCAAATAATGTGACATCCTCTACTATCCTGGATCAGTAACTAAGGGGCTTCAATCCTCACTACTGACTCCAATGTGAGACTATCACTTCAACAGGAGTAATATTTCACAAGTTTTCCCTAAGAGCACAATAGGAATATGCTCCATATCTTGGGGACTGGACTGTATACTTTTGACCTCCCATAATATAACTCCTTATTACACACTTCATAGCAATGTGTCCCAGCTGAAGACCTGTGATACACTCACACTTAAATAAATTAAATCTCACACATCCAACACTTCTGGGAAAGCCTGACACAGATTTCCATCTGTGTCACTTCCATAAAATAATATGACAGTGCTGCCACTAAGCACAGTGTCTTCATGCCCTTTTAAAGGGGTGTCCAATTATGAAAATTACATATTAAAACAAATGATAGCAAATGACCTTAGCAGCCAGGCTTTTGGAGTGGTCCAGGAAGTTATCAAGGCAAGAATAAGCACTCTCAAATCACTAAAGAAAAGATTGATTGACCAGCCACAATTTACATTAATAAAATATTTAACAATGAGCAAAATAAATAAAAATATAAAACAGCAATTTGCAATAAACAAATAGAACTCAGTCACCAGGAAAATAAAATCAATACTGCAGGATAGAAATCCAACATTTAGGAAAATCTCTGTTCTAACTGATTAGTTATAATTTTCTATCTGACTAAAGAACACTGTCCCTGATCTAAACTAAATTACAACAGAGCAAGGGCAGGCTTATAGTTCTTGGTGAGTCCTTTTGGGTATCCACCGCACAATACATTTGTGAACAACTCACAACTGGCTGTTAATTGACAACTGACAACTGACTTCTGAACTCAACTGTCTTCAGCAGGCTCTTTTATAGTCTAGCCTGTCGCAACTTTTCCAGTTCTAATTTTCATTTCATATTTTGAAAGTCACCAACAAATATTTACTAACTCAGTACACCATGGAAATATTGAGAATATAAAAGTGTCTGTTCTGGAACATGTTCCATTATATTATAATGATGTTGATAGGCAAAAAAATATGTTAAGACAAAAGGAATGCATTTTGATTATGAAATTTGGGACTTTGCATCCACATGGAATGAACAGAGAATGTAACTGGCAATGTCTTGTTTAAGACTATGACTTTAAATATATTTAAGTTATGTGATTTGATAGTTTAATTATGTAATTGGTTGATTACTTGTTTTTTGTATATATTGCAAGTGTTTTATGAGTTTTACTGTTTTACTCTGTAAAGGCTGTTGGCCGAGCCGCTAGAGAAGGAACTGTTCAACGAAATAAATTTTATTGGAAGGTAGAGCTGGGACTCACTGATAGTCTTTGTTGTTTATATATATACATCTTGTTTGCTGTTGTTTGAATATGACAAGTGAGTCCATGTGCTCCTTTCCTAGAATATTTAGAGAGACTGGTATGGAGATGTTTAATCGGAATGGAGAAAATAGCAACTGTTCCAGTAATTTGCCTAATGACACTGGCACAACAATGATAAAGAATGTAGTACCAGAAGCCACAGGAGACTCAGGCTTTGGTATTATAAAGAAATGGGAAAATTCCAGGAAGAGAACTACTACCAATCCTTTTGCTATGGTAGGCAAAAGAACATTATTTCAGATAATCCAGATGTACAGGATTTGTGTTCTAAACTTGAAAGATTGATTTTTAAAGAAACATCTACTTTCTACAATATTGGCAGTCTTGAAAGATATATTGAACTGGATATAACACCTAGAGGGTTAAGGTCTATTAAGAATCCATCAACACCATTTGACCTTACTAATGAAGTAGAAGTTAAATTTCATGAACGATGGATAGCAGCTGCACATCGGTGCAGTTTAGAATGGGTGTCAATTTTAATTGAAAGAGACAATATGAAAAAGACAAACTTGTAGTTGAAACCAAACAAGTTTGTGAACAACTGGTAAATATTACATCAAATTCTACATTAGAGAATTTCCTCTCAGGCATTAACACCAAATTAAATAGTTATGAAAAAGATCTGGTAGAAAGAAACAAATCTAAACTAACTAGAGACATTAGAGACTATGACCACAAGAGGGCGTTTGTATTTCCTAGCTATCAAAGAAACAGGAGAAAGAGTGTCTCTTTTCAAAAAGGAAATCCTGCTTCAGAAAAATATGCCAGTAAGAACTTCCTGTCTGGTGAAAGTGGAGCGTCTTCATGGGAAGAAGATGACAGAGAAACTTTTCCTAGACTGCCAGTTGCAGCAAACCCAGAAGCATTTCATAAAACCTACTCAGAATCGAATGGACATTATACCAATACCAGGAAAAGGGGCTGGAACAATCCAGAACGCCAGAGAGACTCGGGCGATGGACAACATAAGAAAGGTAGATGGACATAACTTACATAGTAATTATGTTGTTAACTTGTCCAGTTATAAACTAGACAAGATAGAAATGTCTGTTTTAGAGAAGGGTTTAAAATTTGTCCCCACATGCTTACCCAAAAGTATGAGGTTAAAACTGAATTGTTCCAACTATGCCGAAAAATGCATTTAAAGGAACACTTCTTTAGATTAAATAAAGCAACTGAGTTAGATACTAACTGTGATGTTTTACTTTCATTAAATAGTGAAACAGAAAGTGAAGAAAGTTTTTATTCATGTGCATCGGGTAGTGAAGATGAAAATAATGCTTATGACTTATTAAATACATATATGCTTAAAGATAATAACTATTTTTTACCTCCATGTAAAAATTCTAATATAGTACGCTTTGAATCTCTACTGAATACAATGTTAGAAAAGGAAATAGAGAGCTTTATGAATAAAAAGCATACTTATAATCTAACAAAATTGGAATGGGAAAAGCTGCAACAACTGAGTAAAACTGTAATATAGTCTTTAAACAAGCAGACAAAGGGGAAAATTAGTTATATTAAATTCTCATGATTATTATAGTATGTGTATGCAACATCTAGATAACAACAATGTATATTGTAAAACTAACATTAATCAGCTATGTCAAGCAGAAAAAGATTTTGAAAAATTATTACAGAAAGGTGTGAGATTACACTATCTAAGTCAAATGGATATAAATAGAAAATAAATGTAAAGAACAGAAAACTTGCAAAATTCTTTTGCCTACCTAAAATTCATAAAGATCTGAACCGACCACCTGGTCGGCCTATTGTGTCAGCTTTTGGATATTTTACTTATAATCTTTGCACCATGTTACATGAAATATTGATAAAGAAAGTTCTGTTGTTACCTTCTTATATACAAGATTCATATGATTTTCTAAGGAAAATAAAAGATATATATTGGGGTGAAAATATGTACTTTATTACGGTGGATGTAGAGAGTCTCTACACCAATATTTCCCATATTTTGGGCTTGGAAGCTATAAAATTCTTTTTGAATGATAGTCCTAAAACATATTATGTCTTGGAACTGGTGGAATTCTGCTTGAAAAATAATTTTTTTGAATTTAATGGCACTGTTTATAGACAAGTTACAGGTACTGCTATGGGGGCAGCGTTTGCATCAGCCTATGCTAACCTGTTTATGGGGCTATTTGAAAATGAACACCTTTATAGGTTGCCTTTCTTTCAAAATAATGTTCTAAGGTATTTTAGATTTATTGATGACCTAATTTTCATTTGTCATGGGGGTTGGGATACATCAGATAACTTCATTGATGAATTAAATAATAACAGATTTGGTATAAAATTTAGTGACATACAAAAGGGAAATCAGGTTAATTTCTTGGATATTTCGCTTAGGGGCAATAATGGCTTTCCCATATATACTAGTATTCATAGAAAATTTGATGAAATAAGCTGGAAAATGTGGGGAGATAGTTGCCATCCCCCCCATACGTTGTCAGCCATCCCCTATGGGGAATTTTTGAGAATAAAAAGACTCAATTCTGATATTGATATGGCCTTTAGGGAGGCCTATAAAGTGGCCGAGATATTCAAAACTAGAGGGTATAACCCAGATGATGTAGAAAATAGCTTGCATAGAGCCTTTAAACAGAGTAAGGGCACTATTAGACAAAATAACTATGAAAGTAGCAATAAATATGGGACTGAACAGGAGAGAATGTTTTTGTTACAAAGTACACTAACTTCTCTATGATTGGTAATAAAATCATTATGGAATATTGGAATTTTATTAAAAAGATATAACATCACTGAAAAATATAAAATTAATGACATCATATAGAAAGGGGAAAAATATACAGGACTTTCTGATACACAGCATTTATAAAAAGCCTTGTATTAATGAATTAAATGTTGTGAAGAATTTGGGAACATTCCTTGTGGAAAATGTGCTATATGTAAACATGTTGTAAATGAAGTGAATAAAATAAATGGCAAAATTTTTGATACAAAAGGCAAATATACATGTATGAGCAAAGGTGTTGTGTATGTCATATTCTATGATTGTAACAAATACTATATTGGAGAAACAAAAAGAATGCTAGCAGATAGGATAAAAGAACATATTAGAGATGTTAAAAATAATAAAATTACTAGTCCTATTGCTGAGCATTTTAACTCAGTACACCATGGAAATATTGAGAATATAAAAGTGTCTGTTCTGGAACATGTTCCATTATATTATAATGATGTTGATAGGCAAAAAAATATGTTAAGACAAAAGGAATGCATTTTGATTATGAAATTTGGGACTTTGCATCCACATGGAATGAACAGAGAATGTAACTGGCAATGTCTTGTTTAAGACTATGACTTTATATATATTTAAGTTATGTGATTTGATAGTTTAATTATGTAATTGGTTGATTACTTGTTTTTTGTATATATTGCAAGTGTTTTATGAGTTTTACTGTTTTACTCTGTAAAGGCTGTTGGCCGAGGCGCTAGAGAAGGAACTGTTCAACGAAATAAATTTTATTGGAAGGTAGAGCTGGGACTCACTGATAGTCTTTGTTGTTTATAAATATTTACTAAAGTTCCTTCCTGTCTTTCAGCTTCTGACAGTAACATATAACAACTGTCAACATTCTGATGACATCATCTGAAGATCAGCTGAATCTGAGACAGTTTGCCTTTACAATCTTTCTTAAACATGTCCAGTTAGAAATGTAAAATGACACTGCTGAAGTCTTTAAAACATTCTGTACAAACAGATTATAAATCAACATCTAAGAACCTGTTTACTATATCACAGCTAGTCATACTGGCATATAAATCACAGATAAATCTGAAATTATATACAAAGCTTCACCCAGACATGCTATCAAAGATGACAATGTCCAATTTCTTCACATTCACAATCACTTATTTGAGGAGCAACTAAAATGTTATATATTTTGCATTTGTTTACCGGGAAAGTCCAACTGGGATATAGTCCATTTTCCACTGAGGCCTGAGGAGAAATGCTCCAGATGCATGTCTTTGGAGTGTGGGAAAAAAAGAAATAACTTATACCCAAACTTGAAATCTCATACTAAGAAACCACCTTTATTTATTGCTTCATCAATTAATTGACATTTGATTATGAGGAAAGTCCAACTGGATCATTTTATCTGTTTTCAGTAGAGGCCCAAGGAGAAAAGCCTCACCAATATAAGAACAGAAACTATGTATGCATAGGTGAAAATTTACATCATATTACAATTTAATATAAAATATATAGAATAGTACAGATATTAATACACACATATCTTATAAAATAATACATATATACCTCAGTAAATTAAGATAAATGCATTAAATACATGATCATGTAGCACTGAAAAATGTTCATAGGTTCATAGGTTCATAGGTTCATACTAGGCTATCTGCCCTAGGGCATTTATAAGCCTAGCCAGAGTGTGTTTGGCTTTCGCCACCCATTTTAAATTAATTTTGCTATGCCTTTTTTTGAGGTTAGTATACTGTGCCTCTGTCTAACAGTGACACAGAAGTGATAGCCGGGGTAAATCTACGATCTCCCATTCACTCATCAAGATTCCTCTTGAAGAGAGTCAATGTGGGACTCTGCCTAACCTGGACTGGGATTTTATTCCAGAGTGAGGGAGCCTCTGGGTTATGAATCTGTCCCTCCAGCATGTCCTATTTATTTCAGTGCTGAGGTTCAAGTCTCTCGAGCGTAGCTCGATGGGATTTGGATTTTCTGAGGTGCAGCATGTCCATTAATTCCGAGTTGGACATGGCTTTATACGTCAGGCACAGATCACCTCTGAGCAGGCGGTATGCCACTGAGTAGAGCTGGAGTTTCTTTAACCGGGCAGCATATGGCATCTGTTTGAGCCCTTTGATCCTCTTGGTGAGGTACTTTTGGGGTCTTTCCAGTTGCTGCAGGTGTCTGGTAAGGTACATCCCAAAAGGGGCATTGTACTCAATTATGGGCCTGATGAGGGATGAGTAAAGAGGCACGATGACCTCCCCTGATCTAGATGTGAATCCCTTCATGATTAGGTGGGCTATATAAAATGTTTTTCTAACCACTTTGGCCACGTGGTTGTCAAATGAGAGATTGCTATCAACTTGGGTCCCCAGGTCCCTAATGACTTCTTCTGTACTTAATGGATTACCATCTATGTGGTAATTTGTGGGCACTTTGTTTTTGCCAAAGGGATGACTATACACTTTTGGCGTTTAGCTTGAGGCCATGGCTCTGGCACCAGTTGTCTGTTTCTATGAGGCCCTTTTGGAGGATGCTTGTGTCGGCTGGAGAGTTGATTATGGTGCCCAGTTTGCAGTCATCTGTGAACTTGGTCAGCCACAGTCCTTCCGTGTTGGCCTGTACCGCCGAGAAATATATACCGAACAAGAGAGGTCCCAGGACTGAGCCTTGTGGGACGCCACTTGTAACTGGTTTGGAGTCTGACATGGCTCCAGCAATTCTAACCATGTGGGTTCTGTCCTTGAGCCAGTTTGCAACCCATCTAGTGACATAGGGGTTTATATTTAAGCTGGTGAGCTTATCTATAATGCCCGAGTGGAGTATTGTATTGAAGGCTTTTGTGAGGTCCAGGTAGGCTGTGTGGACCACCTTCCCCTCGTCAATGGCCTTGGTGACTGTTTCAAAGAAATCAACCAGGTTTAAGAGGCAGGATCTGCCCTTAACAAAGCCAAACTGGGTAGGATCCAGTGTCTGTAGGTCCCCAATATCTTTATTTATGAGGTCCATGATGATCCTTTCCATAGCTTTGCAGACCAAGCTAGTCAGGCTTATGGGGCGATAGTTTCCAGGATCCGTTGAGGCACCACCTTTGTGGAGAGGGACCACTGTTGCTGTACGCCACTCTTTGGGTACATATCCTGTAGTAAGGCTAAGATTGAACAGTAGTTTTATGTTTGGGTTTAGCTCTTCTTGGAGTTCATGTAGGATGCAGCCCGGGACACCATCTGGTCCCATTGATGCTGTGTTTTTTGCTTTGGAGAGGGCGGCTCTTACCTGAGCATCTGAGATGTCAGGGGGGGCAGCACTCTGTTGGGATAGATATTTGCCCTTTTGGTGGGGAGAGGGGGGAGAAGTTTGCACTGAACCTGTCAGCTAGGATGATGGCAATGTCTATGGGCTCGGTGTATCTTTTGTCATTTTGGACTAATTCTGAGCATATCTGGGAATTCCCACCCAGGTTCCTAACATAACTAAAGAAAGCCTTGTGATTATCCTTAGTGTCCTGTGCAATTTTTCTCTCGAAGCTGGCCTTAGATGATTTTATGAGTGCCCGTAGTTTTTTGCTAATACTGATCAGAGATGCCTTCCCTTTTTGGGATTTTGCTCTATCATGTAGTAGCTTCCTCCTTCTATTGTATAGTTTGTTTATGGCTGGGGTCCACCAGACAGGACGTCTGCCTTTGGAGGATTGGGTCTTGGTTTTATTTGGGATTGCATGATCCATGCATTCCTGAAGGTGTTCATAGAATGCGTTTATAAAGGATTCTGCGGTCTGGGCCGTATTTTCCACATGCCCGGGGGCTTTGAAGGATTTCGCCTCGGTTTAGAGGCGTGTGAAATTTGCTTTAGAGAAGTTTTTCACTGTGGTTTTCTGGGCAGGGGGTGGGGTCGGGATGTGAATATACAGTGAGATTAGTTTATGGTCTGATCTTACCAGTGAGGGATACACTTCTGGTCTGGAGCATAGTGTCCCCATGTTGGTGATGATCAGGTCCAGTATGTTTTCCCCTCTTGTGGGAGTGGTAACAAGTTGTTCCATAGCATTTGAGTTTATAAATTCTAGGAACCTTTGGGCTAGGGTGTTGGAGCTAGAGTAATGCTCCCAGTCTATGTTTGGGTAGTTGAAGTCGCCCAATATAATGGTGTTTGGAGAGACCTTCATATTTTCCAGTATTCTCAGGAAGGCCAAGTGGGGTTCCTGTGTTTGGGAGGGTGGTCTGTAGCAGGCTATAAACTGGAAGGCAGTTTTACCCACAGTTAGTTGCACATGGATAGTCTCTGATGCTTCGTGCTGTGCCACCAACCTGGAGGTGTGGGTATCTTTGGTGAATATTGATACTCCCCCTCCTTTTGTGGTACGGACCAAGTTTTGGGGCGAAAAGCATGGTATGAGGTATAACCTGGTAGTGCTGGGGTGCTCTCGGGAGCCTTGAACCAGGTTTCTGTTACTGCACAGATATCGATGTTCTCCATGCTAAAGAGAGTTTCGAGTGCGTGCATCTTGAGGTTTAGACTTCTGGTGTTGAGTAGCATTACTCTTAGTTTCTTATCCCTTGTGATACCTATGGTGGTGGGTTTGTCTTTTGAGCCTTGCCTAAAAAAGGCACTATGGGGGTAGCAAGAGCCTTTGCCAATATCCGAAATCCCAGGGGTGACAGGTGCAAGCTGTCCCTAGCGAAGCATCGTGGCTTGTCGAGCATGTCATCCCAGGCTGACAGGCATTGGATCCCCTTTGAATGACACCAATACTTAAGCCAATTGTTGAAATTGATCGTCTTGTCTTCATATTGTGGCATCATTCTTGGTGAGGGTAAGATGCTTCTCAAGGTCAGGGTCATACCGGCCTGGGCTACATGCTCAGAGAGCTCCTCTATGTCTCTTTTCATGTAGTCCAGGGAGGTACATCTCAGGTCATTCACACCAGCATGGACAATGACTGAGTCATATTTGTACTTGCCTTGGAGTGACCTGAGTGCTTGTGTTATG
The DNA here is from genome assembly GCF_019279795.1 of Protopterus annectens. Lineage (NCBI taxonomy): Eukaryota > Metazoa > Chordata > Ceratodontiformes > Protopteridae > Protopterus > Protopterus annectens. The sequence continues at coordinate 1,048,456,591 of NC_056729.1, read as the reverse complement.
TGGCGGATCCTAGCGCCCGACAGGCAGCTCACCGTGACCTTCTCCTTGTTCAGCCTGGTGAGTGAGACGTCAGTGTGCCTGACAATAGAGTCACCTATTACAAGTGTATCAGGTGTGTTGTTTAGCCTTAAGGGCTGTGACTGTTCGGCACACTGGCTTTGTGAGCTATGTGTTGCACGTGTTTTGTTTTGGGGTAGCGGTTGCTTGGGTGTCTGCTTTGGAGGTCTCTGCTGCGTAGGCAGATTTTTATTTAGAGCCTCCGAGTATGTTTTTGTGTGTTTATGTGTTTGGTTTGTTGTCATGGTAGGTCTATGTGAGACTGGAATTGTAGTGAGTGTGGTTTCCTTCTCCTCCTGACTGGTTACGCCATTACTGAGTTGAGAGAGCTTAGCCTCCAGTTTGGCTATATGGTTGCATCTCTCACATGTGTTGGAATTTGTTGGGAGGAGGAGAGGGTTGTCTGTGTACATGAGGCAGTTGTAACATTGCCTCAAGATTCCCAGATTCACCAGCTGGACCGGAGAGGAGATTGACAACTGATCTTTGGACATGCTAGAATAGTATTGGGAATTCCTTTATAATTGAAAAAAGGGCCAATGGGGAACAAGGTACTCAAGGGGAGTTTGTGAGGGTGTAGTGCTTTTAATATTTTAGAGCTGACTTATATAATTGCTTTAGTGAGCAAGTGCCAGGTAACTTAAATGCAATGTGTTACAGGTAACTTAAATGCAAAAATGACAAACAGCAACTTTCTTTCAAGTGAAACAAGGAAATAAGTACAGTAAGCAATGCAGATATCACTAGGGATCCACAGAAGTGCTAAAAGGCCGCGTTCTAGGTGGAATTAGCGTTTCAGGGAAATAAACAAACAACAAGCATACAAATAAAGCTAGATTCAGCAGGCCTGGATCTAGTCTATGCTACAGCAAACAAGAAATTCCCAGCTCAGAAGGACAGAGTCCAGCCTCTCCTCCCACAAGAGTGCAGAACACGAACCCTCTTAATGTAAAATAACTGGCCTCAAGCCCAAGTGCTTAAACCAGAATTAATACACTTTTAGAACAACAGACACTGAGGCCTCAATCAGCAGTTCCCAACTTAGAAGGATGTACGCTACCTGTTCTGCCACTACAGTGCAGACCACAAACCTTCCTAATGTAAAACTGGTCTGAAGCCCAGGTGCTTAAACTAAAAGGCTTACAATGAGTTACACCAAGCAGTAATAAATTCAATTGAGTACTTTTAAGATGACGCAAAAGCAAAATAAAGTAGGAAAAAACACAAATACAGTAAAAGCAGATACATTTTTTTTTTTTTTTTTTTTTGGAAAGAGAGAAAGGAAAGAGAGAAAGGAGTAGCAGAAACTAAGCTGATTGGCCTTCTCAAATGCTCTCCCTGTACTGGGTAGAATGAGGTAATGACACTAGACTGGGAGGAGGGTCCCAGATCAAATTTACACAAGGGGCGGGCAACTGCAAAGCCACCAACTATAAAAACACTATACCAACATGGAGGGAGGGTGGGAAACAAACAGCAGAAATGTTACTCACAGCTGAAGAGCAGCAGTGAGCCTTTAAATGAAAGTTTTAAACAGCTAAAGGAGCCACTAGAAAAAAAGAGCTTAACTGCAACAAGTTATCATAAACAAACAACCCAACAGATGCTTAATAAGAGTGGACAATTTCCAGTTAATACCTCACACACAGTGAAACTAGCTAGAAAAAATACACAGTACACAAAGTGCTATAAACAACAAAGAAATAAAGAACAAAATAAACAAAAAAGTTATAAGTGAGTTAATTACATATAAGGCAAATATCAATGTGGAACATTCAAACAGTGGATACATATTTGGAGAGAACTGGAGGGGAGAGTGAGAAACATAATATTTTTTAGCCATGATAAGTAGTATAAATATGGAGACAGGAGAAATAGAGAGTACAATCAAGATTAAGATAAGGAAAGAAAAATAAGACAAAAGCGAGTTAGGGTGATTATAGGTATAAGAGGAGTAGCAGCTGAAATTTTTAGCTAGGAGAACAGCATGTGCAAAGCCAGGAGTCTGAGAGGAATTATTTTTAAGTTTGGGTGGTACAGTGATACAGCAGTTAGTGTTGTTGCCTCACAGCAAGAGGTTCTCTGGTTTTATTCTCAGCTGGGGTGCTTTGTGTGTGGAGTCTGCATGTCCTCTCTGCATTTGCATGGGTTTCCACCAGGTGCTCTGGTTTCCTCCCACATTCCAAAGACATGCAGTAGGTGGATCGGATGCTCTCAACTGGCCCTTGGTGCAAGTGTCTGCATGCGGATGTGTGTGTCGCACCTCCAAGGAGGGTTGGGCCTTGGGCTAACAAACTAAGCCATAAAACCTGTAACTGCTAAAGATATAATGAGTGCTGAAAGGTGCTCAGTGCCCGATGTGCCACATGGTGCATAAATGGGAAAGACTGAGAGAGAGATCAGAAGAGTATAAGCAAACATATAGCATAGTAGATTGACACAGACTAAAGTTATTTATATATTTACCTTAGCCTCTATCAATGTGGTATTCAGAAGCATTGCATTAATGTAGCATATTAGATAGTGATATTAACCCACAGAAACTGTAGAAAAATAATGAAACATTTCATTCAGCAACATGCAAACAGTACAAACAACAAATGCAATATGCATGCAAAGGAAGTGTGCAGAGAATAACTACACTAAAGAAAGAATCCTTAAAACAGTGTTTTAGCATAACCATAATGTACAGTGCCATTCAAAACAGATAAAGCACCTTAATAAGATTAATGTTATTATGATTAAATGCAAGTAATGAAGGTAACACCTCATGTATAGCAGGCAGTTATCAGCTGAAGTGACAATGCAGGAGGTAGTGCAGAGAGGGTGATGTGCACTGCTATGTGCATGTGCGCATGCATGCCTATGTAAATGACAGGCAGTGAGAATTACACCCATAAGGTAAGGCAAAGGACTGCTTAGAACCTCACAGTTAATATCCTGCAATGGGACAAAGGACGTATCACCTAAATGCAACAATTGATTGATATGTCCAAAGTCACAATTAGGATATACTGTAAAATACAAGTACCGCAGTAGTTAACAATTCAGCTATCAGGGGAATATTAACTTAGCAATATGTGCATGTACTCTGAACAGCATGGAAGAGGTATAACTTCTTGCAACAAATACATGTATTAAGAAAAGCTATCTGTAATAAAATTATTTTACTTATTTTTTTGACCACTTATAGATATCTCCTCAACAGCCCATGTTTACCTATTTGTTTAAGCCAGCTGAACAAATTGCCCCTTTTCATGGGCAACCCAGGACCACTGTCAGGTTAAATGAGTTGCTCAGAGTCATACTGAATGCAGATTATATAAGAAGGAATCAAGCACTAGACCCTAGGCATAAACAACATTCTATTAACAGTGCAGAGATTTAGCCCCCTGCACTAACTGTCAGACTAAGTGCAAAACTGACATCCAGGGAGGAATTATATTGAAATAATGGAACTCCATGGAGAGAGAGACCTGCTACTTCATGAATCATGCATCACAACACTGCTACATGGTCCAATATTTACAATGTCCATCCCCATCAAGCATTATTGCTTACCTAATCATTACACAGATGTATGTATGCATTTAATGAGAAAAGAAGTTTTTCAGTTCAACTTTGGTTGACTGAAATATATATATTGAAATAGTTATAAAATCTATATATGAAGCTCAGAAGCACACATAATACTGCTCATTTGTTAATCAGGTAGGCCCAATGGACACTGTACCTTGTTAGCAATGATCTGGGAGCAATGTTAGGTTAAGTGACTTGTTCACAGTCCCACAGTAGGCAAATGAGGGCTGTGCGAATCAAATCCTGTACCACAGGAACTACGGCTCACAGCCTTAACCATCTGTGCCAACTGACACTACATACATTTAACAGACAACAATATTCAGAAACTTCCCTTCTGCTCTTCAAAAGCTACCTTCAATGCAAATTTTTTTTGGCATCATTTCCTTGAACTGGCATTACTGTGACTTTACCTCTCATATAATTTTTTACTAAAATATTTACATTTCTCAGATGTTTCTGTGGTTTACTTTCATTCATGCTATAATCATTTAAATATGCATCACAAGTAAAGCCAGACTCATACCACTTGATCATTAATAAACATCATCTTGTAAAAAGTGTCTAAATCTAAGAAAAAATATCTTTTTGCAACTTATTTCTAAATCTAGGAAAACACAATAGTACTTCAGGGTTTTTACCTATATACATAGAAATGTATAAACATTCTGACTAAAAAGACTAAACAGCAGTATTTTGTTCTTCTGACATCACAGGTGCTTTTCTTTATATTTTATTTAAGCCCCTTCAAAGGAATTACTCAGTCAAAACTGACAGAATATATAAAAGGTATTTTAACAAGTTAATGTAATTGTGGCACTTTCTGCTTCTATTTGTCTTTCTTTTACATACCATTATAGAAAAGAACATATGTTTCTAATTTTGACCAGCTTGATTTAATACACTGGTTACATCTGTAGATCTTCTCTTATGATAAAAGCCAAACATTTGCTTTATGTATATACAATGCCAAGTGTTACCAGAAGTTGTTTGCCCATTCTGTATAATGGTTCATGTATACTTAAAAGTGATTTTCATATTGCAGACTTCAGTACCATACAACTTTTAAGGTTTTGTCTTAATTTTAGTAGCATTTACTAGTTATGCCAAAGCCAATCCTCCAAATTGAGCAAGAGAGTGGGCCTGATTCCAAAAGCTATTTGAGGACATTGTAGTGTAGGATAGTTGCAGATTCCATGCATGTCCGTCTGATTCCAAAATACATCATGTGCACCTAAAGCAAATTAAATGCAACAAACTGCAGCACTGATTCTGTTTCCAAAATCCTCAGCATTGTTATATGGCCTCATAAGGAACAGAAGTTACCACTAAAGATTCTGTCATATTCCATAGGGATACCACAAAAAAATAAAAAGAAAAATGCTACTTGCAGTTAATGAAATGCAACAGGCTGCAGTTAATACAAGCCATGAATGAAGATGTGATTACATACTTAGAAGGCAGCCAGCTAAATTGAGAGCAAAGCTGTAATTAAACCAATTGTCAGACCAGCAAAACATTGACAGGTACCAACTAGACATACATCTGTTACATGCTGTCTGCAACATGTGTACCCCGCACGCCTATGTGGACCCTGCAAGGAAACTTCATCCCCCATGAAACCAAAGTGTGTCTCAGCCTGGTTGTACTTGTATCTGGGACATTCCAAAGACACATGAGGGATGCTGTAGGAATGTCATAGACAGCTGCTATTCATATCCTGACAAAATTCTTGACAGCAATGTGCAGCAATATCTATGACTACGTACACTTTCCATCTGCCCCCTTGATGTGGAGAACTGTAATGCACCAGTTCTAGAACAACACGCACTTCTCCCATGTACTCAGTGTAATAGATTGTACATACATCACTATCAAGACTCCAGTACAGCCTGAAGCAAACTGATATATAAACATATAGGGCTGGCCATACCTGAACTGCCAGTTTGTGTGTGTAGCAGACGGCAGCATAACAAATCTCATGGAAACACACCCTGGATGAGTGCATGATGCTGTCATATGGATGTAAAGTGGACTGAGGGCTGCATTCCAGCAAGGTGAAATACCTCAGGGACTACTATTGAGTAAGTACGGGAATACAGCTGGGATGTAAGCTAATGACATCCCCTCCCAAAATTATTAATGCTGACAATGTGTGTTTACTCCCCACAACAGGTGACTGTGGTTATTCACTTGAGCTGTTGCTAATGACCTTGTACCTTGAACCATCCAAGCCTGGAGAGGAGGCCTACAAATAAGCATATGCAATAACCTGAAATAGCATAGATCATGTGTTCATTGTATTAAAAGCTAGGTTTAGCTGTCTGGACACACCCTGGGGTGCACTGAAATACATACCAGAGAATACAACACAGATTATAACAGTGCATGCCATGCTGCACAATATTCTAACTAGAGCACATGGGGGTCTTCCAGAAGCAGGTGTGAGTGGGACTACCCCAATAACTCAAGATGTCTGAAGATAACATCCTGCAGGTTTCAGAGAAAGAGCAGGAGGACATAGGGAGCAGAAGTCACAGGCATAACCAACATAGGGTGTGGCCACAAGTGCAGGCCCAGGCAACATGGAAGAGTCTGACCCACAGCCTTGAGTCTTGATAAGCCACATGTATAGAAGTACACAGATTAAGCATTGATGTTCATTTGTTGCTCCTCACAGCAGCATGTATTGCATCAAATGGAAATTACCCAGTTGATGTACAGACTGAGCATCAAACATAAAAACATAATTATAAAATATAACATTATGAACATATACAAATCTATCACAACAGAGATGATCAATACAGGACACAACTGACACAGGTATGCATACAGACTCATATTGTTGTATCTGTGTATGGCACACAATAACGGACACACATCAGTGTAATACATTCCTGTTTCCCCGCAACAAACAGGTAAACAATGCAAAATATAATGCCAAACTATTGTTAATATCACAAGCCAAATATATCACTATAAAGTATGGATAAAGTAATGTAATAAATGGAGACAGCTCTGTTTAGAAAAACTTCCAGATTCCAGTGGCATCAGACTTGACAACGAACACAGACAGATGACATCATCAGTGTCCTGCACAGCAATCGTCATCACCATAGAGTGAGACTGACATTACCAGACAGAGTGGATCAACTGTCTGTTTTACTCTAATGCAGTCTAGGGTGCCCATGCTGATGGCTCAGACAGTGGTCTGGTTTGCCCCTACCACATACTGAAACACTTGACCCAGGATGCTACACAGACAAGACTGATGGGATGATGCCAGCATGTGGATGTGAAGGTGCATGAATGCAACTTGACTGGTCATAACTATGAGGCACACAACAGATGGGACAGCAGCAAAAGTGTGCACACATTGGCACATACATACTGATGCCAGCCTCTCTCATGTGGCAATTGGCTAACCACAGTCAGGGCATGCAGAACTGTGCTTGTACTATGGCACTGCTGTATTAATGTAGAGGCCAGGGATTTGACTGAGTGTGCCACAGATAACAAACTTTCATTCTGTGCAGACAGTAACACCATTATCTCACCATTTCTGTGTTCTTGTCCTTCATGTAGCACACCCAGCTGGTATGCAGCATGACCTGTGGTATGGGCAAGTGCACAGATCCATAACATATATTGGAATGTTCATTTGCTGGTAGGAGTTTGGCAGACACCTGCCCATGCACACCAATTGCACACCTACATCTACTGCGATGGCCAGTATCAATGTGTTGTGGGAACTACCAACATCAGTAGCAGTCTCAACATGGACCTGTTGTTCACAGGCCTCATCCTTTCCATCATCTGATGTCCCCTCATTTTCAGAATGGTGGGACAAGTTTGCCTTCACATTAGAGGCTACAGCTGCATCCTCATGATTGTCATTATCTGGGCCAGACTGTATCATTAAGTCTGTGTTCTGTGTGCCAGGGTCTATGCTGCCATACTGAGACATCAGTTCCCACACTGGGATTACTGGATGGGCTAATGAAGGATACAGATAGGTGATTAAAGAAGAGGCAGAAGACACAGATGAGGACAATGTGCTTATATCACATGCTTTATATCATTAAAGACATGACAAATATATCTCACTGCAATGTTACAGATAATACTGACTTACCATTAGGTCTTGTCTGTGTATGGGGCATGGAATCTACATAACAGGGAGTTGATAATTAGGTTACATAGCCAACATGCATGACATATGTGATGAATAAAAACAAAGCATACACCTGACAAGTCCTCCTGGGAAGACTGTGTGGTAGAAGTGGGATGAACTTCAACTGTTGTAGGGAAAAAAGTCAGCATTATTAATCACATCATTGTCAGCATGAGACATGTTAAAACACGCAGTAGGTTTTACATAGACATACCACTTTTAAGTGCACTCGATGATGCAGTCTGTCCTATGAATGTGTAGAAAGACACAGTATTAATGGAGGACAACAACAGGAGTAACAGCAATGACATGTATGAAAGTTAGGTAATAGCATACCACTAGCAGACTCCTGCTGTTGTGAGTAAAGAGAAAGGCAGCATAATACTGACAGCATGACAAATGCAACACACTAACAGGGTCTACAGATATATACATGACAGATATTGCACCTGCTGGCCTGATGTCTCTGTTTGAAAAACAATGACATTAATGACATGCATCACAGGTCTGCTACACACTGCTGCAAACTATGAAGCTGTTGTGGTAACATACCTGGTATGTCTGTACTTGTACCTGCACAGCTTGGGCTCCCACTGCTGTACCTGTAGTGTACAATGTTAGGGAAATATCAATATGACAGTAAACAGCAGTGTCATGACATGAGGCTGTATGCAGACACTCACGTGCCCTTCTCTGTTGTTGTGCAGAAGTAGATGGACCTGTGCACATTAATGCAGACAGCATCACACATGTTATTTGCACTGTTCTGTCTTGTATTTAGTTTTATGAGTACATGTCATTACACTTATGTTTATCATCATCACCCTGTGAGGATCTCTGTGCATGATTCAGTTCCACTACTGTAACTTCAAAATGACAATACATGAATAGGCATGCAACATCAGTATGCAATGAATTATTAGTCATCCATGTCATGCAAAGTAAGACATACATGTTCGGCCTGGAACTCCTGCTTTTATCCCACCCTTGGGTATGTGTTGCTCCCCACTCTCCATTTTCAAGGAGGCAAAAAATAATGTGATCTCATTGTGGGGTCAATGTTGAGTCCACCACCTGTGGCATCCCTCAGTTTTTCATACCATCTTAACATGTTGGCTGTTGTGGAGGATCATGTCAGAGCAGCATTGGTGATACTCTTCACTGGATATATTGTGACCTTCAACAGCATTAATCATATTGGTTATGTCATTCCCACAGTTCATTCCTTCACACTGAATTCCATGCCTATCCAAGGAGTCTCCATCCATGTGGTCTCAGAGCATCTATTGCAACCTTGTTTTCCTGTAAGGAGAAATAGTCACCCTTTGGGCTGTTTGACATCTGATGGACAATAATGTGCACATTATTGATGTGGGGACCCAGTTATGCAGATGATTATGTGGACAGCTTATGTCACTTTAAACAGTATGCATTCCTGTGTAATGCAAAAGTCTATGACACACTCACTGTGACATATAGTAATATGACATATAAAAGCTTACAATGCCTGCGTATATAACAGCTGTAAAATCAACAGAACTGGTGAAACCTATAGAGGTTATCTATGGGATTTAATCCCCTTAACACTACATATCCATTGAATGTAGGTCCAAAGACAACAGGATTATGCCACAGGAGCCTGCATGTAGTTCATATTAAAATACTACACAAGTTATGAATTAATCAGCTTATAGAAAGTATAAGAAAACCTCAGTATCCATAAACAGTCCAGAGATTATGGTTCCTTTTTGTACAAAGCCAGTATAAGACTTGTTTTAAGAGCTATCAATGAATAAATAATCTATAATAGCAAAAGGACATAGTACATATGGATACTGTCAGAATCTGTATGTTTACGTGCATACACCACAGAGTGCATGGAGTTATCTGTAAGACATATGGATAATCTGTAAATCGGTCTTTAAGCACTGTTCATTTTTGCTATGAAAATCCGTGTATACAACTGCATATGAGAAATGAGTGCATATCTTTAATCCACATAGCAACACCTGTATGCATACAGGTAAATCAAGCTGCACTCCAGTAAGTTACAAAAATCTGTCTTAATGCACACATTTTCCTTAAAAATAAATCTAAACAGATACATTTCAGTATGAGTAATGTTAGCATAAGTAATACTCGCAAAAACAGAAATGCCAATTTACCTTATCAGCCTCCTATAATTCAGGTATAACTGAAAGAAAGGGCATCTAATGTGCACCCATCTTTTAAGTATCATTTGTGCCATACATAATTTTTAAGGTTCATTAAAATTTCAGGTTTTGGAATCCCACATAGTTTTGCATAATTTCTCAAAATTCAGTTCATTAACCAATAGTTCAGCATAACGAGAAGATACTCCACGTAGGTGTACCATAGGTATTGATAAATGGTATCATGTGTGGCACATGCCCCTTAACTTCCAATGATCTGATGAAATGATATAAGCACCACATTTATACATTGATTTTGATACATTTATAGGTCAGACCATTCCTACTTGCAAACTGAGTGGGATCTCAATGAGCATGTTTCCAATTTTACTACATTTCCCATTAGTGTATCAACATAATCAAGATGGTTACTTCCAAGAGGCTTTGACTTGTCTGGGAAACCAAGTGGACTGAGGAGGAGACTACCCAGATGCTGACTCTCTACCCTGGAGTGGAGCATTGGATGAGACCTAGGCCATGAAACTTTTCTATATTCAACAATTGGAACCAGATTGTGAGGGTGCATGTTTGCTGCCACTATGATGACCTACATCAGGGAGACAGAGCAGAGTTTCGTCAAAGGGTTATCTAGGTGCTAAGACAGCCAACCGGTGGATGCCTACATTAAGCATCACAATCATTCATATACCAGAGCATTCCTACAGAATTTAGAGATATAGCTGTGTCCCAAATATATCAGATACAGGGCTTTTGTAATCATTGAGTAGCAGTTCTGATAATTAAGAAAATTTGAGAACTGCTCTCCATATAAGTATGGGTTATATTCCATGCTGTTAATTTATTTAATGTTTATAGTATACATAACACCAAATATTGTAGATGTATATCTGTTTTTCAGCATATAATGACATTATTTCCCACAACCACTAAAGTCATCAATTACTGATGCCTATAGCACCTAGGCCACTGATGACTGTCTTCCATAGCTGTTTGTTATATTATGAAGTATTGCCTACTCCAGCTGTCTATGTCTGAATAGTAAATAACTTCATTTCCTCTAAATAAAGTGAACATTCTTACTACAGTCCAGTACAGATTTGCACTGGGTGTGACGAGGGTGGACAGGATTAGGAATCAGTATATTAGAGGGTCAGCCCAGGTTGGAAGGTTTGGAGACAAAGCCAGAGAGGCAAGATTACGTTGGTTTGGACACGTGCTGAGGAGGGATGCTGAGTATATTGGGAAAAAGATGCTAAGGATGAAGCTACCAGGTAACAGGAAAAGAAGAAGGCCTAAGATAAGGTTTATGGATGTGGTGAGAGAGGACATGCAGGTGGTTGGTGTGACAGAGCAAGATGCAGAGGACAGGAAGAAATGGAAACAGGTGATTCGCTGTGGCGACCCCTAACGGGAACAGCCAAAAGAAGATGATGATTCTTACTACAGTCCCATTTGATTATGCCAAGAGAAATGCTTGTCCTAGTGAGTACATATATGCTTTCAGTTATGTGTTGATAGCTGTTCTTTCTTTTTAGATTATAATGGTCAATAGGTGTTGGAAGTTTCCATATTCATCCATTACCCACAGGAATATGGATACACACATGCAGTACCTGTTTGTTAAGAAATTGCCCACCTGATCATGAAGGGATTCACATCCAGATCTAGTGAGGTCATTGTTCCCCTGTACTCTTCACTTATCAGACCAATGATCGAGTACAATGCCCCATTCGGGATGTATCTCACCCGACATCTGCAGCAATTGGAGAGACCCCAAAAGTTCCTCACCAAAAGGATAAAGGGACTCCAAAATCTGTCATATGCTGCCAGATTGAAGAAACTCCAGCTCTATTCAGTCGCATACCGTCTGCTCAGAGGTGACATGTGCCTGACATACAAGGCCATGTCCAACCCGGAATTAATGGTCATGCTCCACCTCAAAAAATCCAAATCCACCAAAACCACTAGAGCAAGCGACTTAAACCTTAGCACGGATATAAATAGGACGTGCTGGAGGGATAGATTTATCACTCAGAGACTCCTTATGCTGTGAAATCCCAGTCCATGTGAGGCAGAGCACCTCGCTGACTCTGTTCAAGAGAAATCTAGACCTGTGGATGGGAGATCGTAGGTTTACCCCAGGAATCATCTCTGTGTCACTGCTGGACAGAGGCACAACAAACTAATGGGCACAGTATTTTTTCATATAAGGGGTGGCGTAAGCCACAATAATTTGGGCTAGGCTTATAAATGCCTTAGGGCAGATAGCCTAGTATAAACCTATGAACCTATGAACCTATAAGAATCATGTCTTGTCTGTTACCTTGGCCTATAAGTAAACCAGCCAGCATGCTTATATTCTGGCATGCTCTGGGTTTAACTCCACATAAGGGAAGCATGTCATTGTATTGTTATCTTTGTTTATTTTGCACTTTGTCGTTTATTCTTCTGTACATAACTGCTTATTGATGTTAACATTTACTTTGTGCATGGCTAGGAATAACACAGATATTCATCGAATTCCTAATATTTGTTTTCAGATCCGTAATGTTGTGTTAACAGCAATTCTGTCAGTACAGGGTTAGGTGTAAAGCATAGAACAGACTGTTATATTTCTGACAAAAAGATTTGTAGAATATTGTATTATTTGTAAAAGTGATATCAAGTGTGGTTTTGTCATTCATCATAAATTCACTTCAGCAATCACATCATCCTTATCTTTTGAGAGAATCAGATGGTTATAGTTACAGATGAAATGCAGAACACGGAGATACAGTGATGTATGCATTTGATTTGTGATGGGCACTTTGCCAAGGAATATTTTTAAATGTAATCCTCCCACATACCTTACTATGTCACTGATGAACAGTACTTTCTTTGTCTCTGTTAACAGAAGCTATGTGATACATGACACTGTTCCACTCTCCAAGTGATGGAGGGATGAAGGTTTTCCATTGCTGTTATTATTATTCGGTCCCTATTATATTAGCAAATGCACTGAATTGCAAATGCGGTTTTGTCGAATGTCATTATGCGAAATGGCAAAATTCCGAAAGCACGGATAAGCAATTTTTTTCCCTAGGGTAAAAAATCTCTGGGTTTTTTTCAGAACTTTGTCCTTTCCTCCACTGTGGTGCGATCTCGGAGTTGGTATATTTAAGTAGGGGGGGTGTGGGGGCCAAAGCCCCCCACTTTATTTTGTGTTTGTATTTTTTTTTTGTAATGGATCAGCAAATTTTTTCCCAGGCAAAAAAATCGCTGACCTGTATGGTCAAAATTTTGGGTTTTCTGGGATTGTGGGTCGATTATATAGCATTTGCAATTCAGTGCATTCGCTAATAAAATATAGACCTGTTATTGGCTGTGACCACAGTGCTGACATGAATTTATTCTTATAAATTATTTACCTACATTTCTAGCACGTGTTCTATTTTTGAAAACCAAACCCATGGCCCATATTAGAAACCCATCCCTGCATATTCATAACTACAAGTGTTTTCACTGCATTCACAATACATATTTTCTGGCAAGGTGGATTAGCTAGGCAGGTAGATGTGAGGGATAGAGTGTGGATGTACATTAAAGTTGCAGGTTTGAATCTCATGTTGTTTAACTGTATCTAAAAATGTAAATGCCTGTGTATGCAATATTATAAACTATATATGGTTATTTTTTGATGTTCTTCCAGTTTTAGAACATTATGTGAGCAATGTATATCCCTGTCATTTGAGGTCTACATCATTCATAGTTACTCTTTTCTTTTTTCAGGTGATGAAGACAGGACATGAAATCATGCACCGTGCATCAAGTGGATGCACAGGCTTGAGAAGCAGCAGAAGGAAAGAGGTATATTGCTTATTTTTTTCTGTTTGTTAAATAAAATGCATCTTATTCTTGTTACTGGCCCATATTTTTTTACATTACCTTGTGTATTGCTTAAAATGCTGGAACACCCATCATGTATCAGTAAAGTAAGTGCAATAGTGACACTAAACTTGTGCTTAAAAGTCTGATTTAAATACAAATATGTTGATCTATCATGTTCATAGGTTCATAGGTAGGTACTAGTCTATTATCTTTAGGGCCTACATAAGCCTAGCCAAAAAGGTACCCTGGCTTTCGTCACCCAAGAAAATTATTTTCCTATGCCACTCTTGGGCAGAGCCATAGAAGTAATCCCTAGGGTGAATTTCCTATCTCCCATCCAATCATCAAGATTTTTCTTGAAGAGTGCTAATGAGGAGCTTTGTTTGACATAGATAAGTAGTCTGTTCCAGAGTATGGGAAGTCTCTGGGACAGGAATCTATCCCTCCAGCAAGTTCTGTTTATTGTGGTGACAAGGTTTAGGTCCCTAGAGCATGTAGCTCAGCGGGATTGGGATTTCTTTAAGTGGAGCATATCCAACAGCTCTGGGTTTGACATAGCTTTGTATGTTAGGCAGAGATTGCCTCTGAGTAGGCGATATGCAACGGAGTAAAGCTGCAGTTTTTTAAGACGGTCTGCATAGGGCATCTGTTTGAGGCCGGTAATCATTTTTGTGAGGTATTTCTGTGGCCTTTCCAGTTGTTGTACATGTCTTGTGAGGTACATACCAAAAGGGGAATTGTACTCTATAATGGGTCTAATGAGTGATGAGTAGAGGGGAACAATGACCTCTTTTTTCCTGGATGAGAAACCTTTTGTGATGAGGTGTGCCACGTAGAAGGATTTCCTGACTACTGTGGTGATGTGATTATCAAAGGAGAGACTACTGTCCACCTGTGTTCCAAGGTCTCTTATCACACTTTCAGTGTTAAGTAGACTACCGCCTATGTGGTAGTTCATGGGTACTGAGTTTTACCAAAAGGGATGACAATGCACTTTTTGGCATTGAGCTTGAGGCCATGGCTTTGACACCAGGCATCTGTCTCAGCGAGGCCCTTTTGTAGGATGTCCACATCTTTTGGAGTTTTGATTATGGCTCCTAGTTTGCAGTCATCTGCAAACTTCGTTAATAAAGACCTTCTGTGTTGGTCTGTACTTCAGAGAAGTAGATACCAAACAGGAGAGGACCCAGGACTGAACCCTGTGGTACTCCACTTGTCACTGGTCTGAAGTTGGATTTGGAGTCTGCTGCTTTCACAGTATGGGATCTGTCAGTGAGCCAGTTGGCAACCCATCTTGTGACATAGGGATTTATAGCTAATTTAGTGAGTTTATCTATAATTCCAGAGAGGGGGATGGTGTTGAAAGCCTTGGCGAGATCTTGATAGGCTGTGTGAACCACCTTACCTTCATCTACAGCTTTGTTGACTGCTTCAAAGAAGTCTGTCAAGTTTAGGAGACATGGTCTGCCTTTTACAAACCCGAACTGGGTGGGGTCCTGTGTTTGGAGATTACCAATGTCATTGTTTATAAGTTCCATGGTGATACGTTCCATAGCCTTGCAGACCAGGCTCGTTAGGCTAATGGTGTGGTGGTTTCCGGGGTCTGTGGTGGCTCCCCCTTTGTGGAGTGGGATAACTGTCACTGTGCGCCATTCAGTGGGCGCATAGCCTGAGGTAAGGCTATGATTGAACATGGTACTTAAGTGGGGGGCCAGTTCATTTTGTAGTTCATGTAGAACACAGCCCAGGATGTCATCAGGTCCCATGGATGCTGTTTACTTGGCTTTGGATATTGTGTTTTTTACCTGTGCAGCCATGATTACAGGAACTTTGCATTCTTCTGGTATAGGGATGGGCCCTTTAGGGGATGACATGGGGGTAAACTTAGCACTGAACTTATCTGCCAGGATGTTGGCAATATCAGTTGGTTCTGTATATTTAGTGCCATTGTGCTGTAACTCAGAACAGATCTGAGTGTTGCCATTGAGATTCTTGACATAGCTATAGAATGCTTTGTGGTTGTCTTTAGAGTCAGTGGCGATTTTGTTTTCATAACTAGCTTTGGAGGAGTTTATGAGGGATCTCAGCTTCTTACTGAGGCTGACCAGGGAGTTTCTCCAATCATGGGATTTTACTCTTTTTTGCAACAGTTTCTTTCTTCTGTTGTAGAGTTTGTTTATGGCAGGGGACCACCAGATTGGATTCCTTTTTTTGGAGAATAGCATCTTGGTTCTGTTAGGGATTGTATGATCCATGCACTCGTGTAAGTGCTTATAAAGTACATTTGTGTAGGATTCAGCAGTCATACCTCTACTGTCCATTAGCATGGGTGTCGTGAAGTTTGCCACTTCTGTCTTAAGAAGCATGAAGTTGGCTTTGGAGAAATTGTTTACTGTGGTTTCCCTAATGGGGGGTAGGGGAGGGATGTGGATGTCTAGGGTGATTAGCTTGTGGTCGGATCTGACCAACGAGGAATTGACCTCTGGTGTGGAGCACTGGTTGCCCATGTTGGTAATAACCAGGTCTAGGATATTGCTGTTTCTGGTGGGGGAGTGGATAAGTTGATCCATGGCATTGGAATTTATGAATTCCAGAAAACGTTGAGCACAAGAGTTGGTACATGAGTAGTTTTCCCAGTTAATGGTAGGGTAGTTGAAATCGCCCATTATTAGGGTGTTAGGTTGTACCCTAATATTTTGCAGTGAATTAAGAAATGAGGAGTGGGAATCCTGGGGCATGATGGGGGATCTGTAGCAAGCTACAATTTGGATTGCGGTCTTGCCCAGAGTTAGTTGCAGTTGGATAATCTCGGATGCATTATGCTGAGCAACTAGCCTGGAGGTGTGGATATCCTTAATGAATATGGACACGCCTCCGCCTTTAGTGTTTCAGTCCAGGTTAGGTGGCCGAAAGGTGTGGTATACATTATAGCCTGGTAATGCAGGGGTACTCTCTGGAGCCTTGAACCAGGTCTCTGTCACTGCACTGATGTCGATGTTCTCCATTTTAAGGAGTGCCTCCAGTGAGTGCATTTTGAGGTTTAGACTTCTAGCATTGAGTAGCATTACCCTCAGATTCTTCTTGCTTGTACCTGTTAGGGTGGTGAATTTGTCATTTGAACCTTCCCTAAAAAAGGCACTATAGGGGTGGCTAGAGCCTTAGCCAGTATCCGGAATCCTAGGGGCGACAGGTGCAGGCCATCTCTGGCAAAGCATCGTGGTTTGTCGATCATGTCATCCCAGGCAGACAGATACTGGATCCCCTTAGAATGACACCAGAAGCTTAGCCAATTGTTGAAGTCAATCATTTTGTCCTTGTACTGTGGTATCATTGTGGGTGATGGCATGATACTACTCAGGGCTAGGTTCATACCTGCCTAGGCTACAAGATCAGACAGCTCCTCCATGTCACTTTTCATGTAGTCCAAGGAGGTAGGTCTCAGGTCATTCACACCAGCACGGACAATGACAGAGTCATATTTGTACTTGTTGTGGAGTGACCTGAGTGCATGCGTTATGTGGCAGATCCTGGCACCCGACAGGCAGCTGACAGTAACTTTCTCCTTGTTTAGCCTGGTGAGTGGAACATCAGTGTACCTGACTATAGAGTCACCTATGACTAGAGTGTTGGGTACGTTGTTATGCCTTATGGGCTGTGGTTGAGTGGCACACTGAGTTTGTGGGCTATGTGTCATTTGGGTTGTGTTGGGGGGGGGGTGGAGGTTGCTTGTGTTTCTGCTTTGGAGGTCCTTGTTGCTTGGGCAGGTTTTTACTGAGAGCATCCGCGAATGTAGGTGTGTGTTTTGTGTTTCTATGTGTGTGTTTTGGTGGTGTACGTTTTGAGGGACTATGTGCTGAGTGTGATGTGGTGCAAGTGTTTACCTTCTCCTCTTGACTGTCTAGTCCAGTCTTGGGTGAAGAGAGCTTTGCTTCCAGTTTGGCTATATAAGTGCATCTCTCACAGGTTGTAGTGTTGGGTGGTAGGAGGAGAGGGTTGTCTGTACATGAGGCAATTACTGCATTGCCCCAAGATGCCCAGATTCATCAGGTAGACAGGAGAAAACACCGGGAGCTGACCCTTAGACATGCCTGGATAGGTGCTTATTTGTTAAGTACTAGAAAATGTTTTCCTCTAGACAGTGAGGAAAGTTGAGTGTTGTAGTAATTTGTAGCTTATTTAGTGCTTACAATAAGTTCTGAACAAGTGCTGAGCTCAAAGACACTGACTTGAGTGCTGAAACAAAAAACTGGCTAGTTCTAAGAAACAAAATTAAGCTAGAAGGCTTCCCTCCAACACAGAAAGGCTTGGGGGCCTAGAAGCCTACAAATAGTCCTGGACACAGCAAATCTATATCCAGGCTAGACTACCCACAGGAAAGGCAGGAAACAAGCTTAGACATTTTTTTTTTTTTTTTTTTTTTTAGTGGAAAGAGAGAAAGGGGATTGTACTAATACTCATTTTGCTATGATTTCATACATTCCTACAGGTTGCTACATGGTGCACTTTCAACTTGAGTAAAAGTCTATTGATCATATTTGAATGTATTTATTTCTTTATTTATTTAGTTATTTGACATTTCTTTACAGCAAGAGTCCAATTTGGCAAATGGCCTTTTTCAGTGGAGGCCCGGGGAGAAAAGCTCTAGAAACAGTAAAATGAAAAATGTACATAGATTACAGAGACTTTCATAACAACAGCAAATTACATTAGCAATGTTTTTCAGCTTTTCCCAGTTAGGGGTTGCCACAAGTGGATCAGCGGTCCACAGATTGGTTGGCATTGGTGTTTTGACGGTATCGAGTTGCCACCCCAGCACCCAAGCTTCACCGAAGGCAAACCTTCAGAGAAGGCTCAAGAAAAGAAAATTACAATATATGGAATAATTTGAAAAAGTGACAATAAGCATCAATGTAAAGACATTTTTAATACTTACATTTAAAATTCCTTGAGAGATGAAAGGTAGATTAAGAAAGGAAAATGCATGAATACTTCATAGATATGGTTTACTCAAGTAAAGGCTAGCAAGAAAAAGGGACATCATGAGTGGTAGTAGGGAGGGTCTAGAGAGATCAGTATAATATAACTGCAGGAATAAGAAAAGCTGCAGGGGAAGTTAATAATAAGTTCTAAGATAAAAAATTGGAAATGGGTGCTAAGTTGGTGAAGAGCATTGGCAGATCCAGTTGCTGGACAGATGTTCTTTGAGTTGAGTTTTTAAGGAATCATAGTGAGGTGTAAGTGTGAGTGATGCTGGAATATTATTCCAGTTTTTGGCAACAGAGTGTGTTCAGCAGTACAGACTGACTCCATTTGATCTTTGATGTTTGTAAATAGATAGTAGTTGTATGTGAGAGGAAGATAAGTCCGGAGAGGGAATATAATGTTGAAGTAATGTTGAGGTTGCTTGTGCAAATGAGGAGTTGTACAGTATTTTATGTGTTAAAAGTCAACAGGTTTGGCATTTCCAGCCAATGTAGGGGTGTGAGAGCAGTGCAGTGATGAGAATTGTGAAGCTGACCAGTGGAAAATGTAGCTATTTTGTCATACATTGACTAAGTTTTACTTTTAGTGATGAGTTAAGATTTGTTAGAATAGGGGAGGCATATACCAGGGATGGAAAGAGATAAGGAGAGGGAAGGGCTACTTTTGTGGAGTTGGCAAAGATTTTTTTTAACTCTATACAGCATGCCCAGTTTTTGATTGGCCTTTTTTATGTGTATGAAACACCTCACATTGAAAACTAATACATATTGCTGTAAATAGTAAAGCCACAATATAAATAACTCCTACTCCTCTTGAATGCATCTTTCCTTTACAAATATCTTCATTTCCTGTTACAATCCTCATGTTGAAGTTGCAATTGATTATGCTAAAAAATAAAAATTGCAGTGTGTTATCTGATTTTTTAGTTTCAGTGTTTACTCAGTTTTCCTCTGTAACCACACCTGCTAAATAATGTTATAGTTGATACTGAGGAATGATTTGCATACAACTGCAAGACATTATGGGTAAGCAAAACAACCTAACTCTTTAGTAAGAGCTGTGGTAAAAAAGCTATTTCTGCAATGTGGTAATTTATGATGCACAGACACATTAACCAAAATGAGGAAATATCTCATTACTGGCTAATTTGCATGTCTGCGAATTTCTGTTAACTACCACTAGTGCAGACCAACACTTTTCTGGGATAGATAAACTGGTGGTATATACATCACATTGGCACAGGTACCCCTTCTCATTTATTTTCACATATACATGCAGCAAAATACACACACACACACACACACACACACACACACACACACACACACACGCACACACGCACTACTTATCGTCAAACCTGTCCATGAGTTGTAAGAACATCCCCAATGTCTACTTTTTTCCTGTACTCATAAATCATAGATGGTTATATTTAGTCATTAATACCAGATATTAAGAGTTTGGGGCTTCCTATCCTTTAGTAAATGCATGCTAATATAAAAGCTGATTTCAGTGATTTTCTAAGTTCATAAGAGAAATAAAAAAAAATCTGCTGCTAAGAATATGTCTTTGTACCTCCATTAGTTCTGGTTTGTCTAATTTTCTTGAGCTACCAGGTTGAGAGATATGTTTATATGTGCCTAATACCACTCCCTCATAACTCATGAACTGTTGCAGGTCTTGAATAAAACCTGAGACATTTATTATATTATTAAGACGCCATTTGTGCATCAACATCTCAGTTAGCATAGGGGGTTAATTTACTATTTTTAGTGCTAAGGGCATAGGGTTCACCATCTTTTCCTCCTCCATTGTGATGTCATTTTTTATACTTTTATCTGTTGTTCTCCCAACTTTTGTGGTTTCTAGAAGTGGTGCAGGAGACTACTATGCTTAGTGGAGGTGAGAGGGTGTACTTCAACTCCATTTATGTGTCTTTAAGGTATGTTACTTTAGAGTATTCTTACTGTCTAATGGTCCCCCCAACCCATGCCATCTTCTTTTTTTTCATAAATGGCTGTAAGTGATATTGTGAAAAAATTATCCCAAGTGGCTAGGTATACCTCCCCATCACTGACAACATCTTTGTTAAGTTCCATTCAGGTACGATCTGTTTATCCCTTGTGCCTAGGTCTCCCCTATCTACTCACATCTTGTCTACATACCACTATTCAGAATAATGTACCTATCCCTGTTTGCTAGTGTCCCCTCGGATACCAAGTGCTGCTAAGGTACAAAATGGAAGCGTTATCACTGGTGTCTACTGGTCTACCCAGATCCATAGTGTCTTTCTTTCTTTCTTCTATTTTCTTTTCATTTAATTGCCTGGTGTTAATGGTTCCTCCCTGACCCAATGTTGCAGGTTTTACTTGTTAGTCTAGGGATGTATGGAAGTATGACACCCCCCACACACACACATTCAAACCACTCTACCCCTTCACTACCCCCCCCTATGTAATCTCTTAGGTGACGTACACTCACACATGCAGCCCCTCCCACAGACACACCTCACTAGCACCTGTCCACTAAACTCCCTGTTTCTTACCTCTACAGTGATGGATTGACCCAAGCTTTTAACCATATTCATTAAGAGATCTGTCAAAAATGTTTGTGTTAAGCTACACAGCCATGTGATTCTCTACATCACTTAACTGCATAAATGCCTTACTGTGGGCAGTTCTGAGGGAGAGTACATAGCTAATTAGTAAATGCTTCTCCCCTGAAATGTTTTGTTAGCATTTCACATGCATTTCATTGCAGCACTGGTAGGGTTATCTCTGAATTAGAAATACTGTAGTTACCACAATGGGTACATCTCATATAGACCTCATGGTAAACTTTCTGAATTGGGTCAAAGATCTTATAGCTCTTTTTCAGATAATTTTGCAGTATTGGTAGAATTAAAGCTTGACTCTATTATATATTAGAATTACTCACTTATATAATAATGTCCATATAAAATGGCCATTCACAAAGCTAGGGCATTTTTTAAACAGTTGTAAATAATGAGTCAGCAGTGACCTTGACAAGAAGAGGAAAGAGAGGCACTCTGGTTAACTGCATAGAATATGATTAGTTTCCTCACTCTGTCCTCCTTATATTAATCTACTAATATGTAAGAGACTGGCTGCATGCAACTTCTGTCAAAGATGACTGGACTAGAGTTCTCAGAAAAATAAGCCATTACTAAATATGTGTCACGGTATTTTTTAAATATTTTAGTAGTTGTCAGTTAGTTACATTTCAGACCTTTTCATATCACTATAACTTGTATTTTTTCGGTATTTTGTATTAATGCTAAGCAGTGCCTTGTAATTTTTATTGCAGACCTTAACATGGTATGAATGATTGTCTTCATCATTCTCAACTTTTACCTTTTGCTCTATATATTTGCCAGATCTAAGCAGGACTGCAATGTATGACCACAGGATTGATGCCTGTTTTTCCTTCCCTCTACAGTCATCTTATGTTGAACCTTATTTACTGCCCCATTTTCTCCTCTAATAAATATGCATGGATTGTGGAATTTCATATCGTTAGTAATCGGCTGACTAAATATTAATTATTAATGCAATTAGTGAACCAATATATATAAATATATATATATATATTCCACACTAATATATTCTTCTTTCTTAATGTTTGCTGACTTATAGCAAAGGATGACTGCATTCTTAATTAAACCAGCATTTCAAAAAAGAATTAGATTAATAGAACAAATATAACACTGGAAGACTACATTTTTTATTCAGTTCCTATGTAAAAATGTTCATAATCCAGACATTAAAGGTGGCAAGTGTCCTATGTGGGTTTCTAGTATACATTCAGATATTGTATATGCAGATCTAAGAACTGTAAGAATTTAAATGATTACATAGGCAAATGCATAGTAAGTCTGAAATTATTGCACTTCATAGTATTCCCTCTTTTCTAGGGTAAAGTGCTCTCAGAGTTAGTCTATATAAATAGTAGGCATGTGTAGCCTGCAGACCCCCATCAAGCTTGCAAGGGGACTGCCCCCTGCAAAACTGAATTTTAGGTGTAAATAATAAGTATTGCAGTTCACTGTTGTATTCTCAGGATCACGTATCATTTCTGCTGAATTTGGCCGCAAAAATTTTAGAGTCTCAAACTTTTGATAGGGCACTGTTCTATGTGTGGGATTTTCCCATCAAGACAGTAAAAGTAGTAGGGAAAATTATTCTGTTTAATCATGGCTTCCAGAAGTGTTTTGCTGTTAGTAGTCCTTTTACTATATTGAATTCTTTGGTGAATACTTGCATAATATTTCATTTTCAAAGCAGGAAGTTCTACTGCTGCAATTAAGCATTCCAGTTCTAACAGTCATGCCAGATACTCCTTAGAATTATATTAAAACATTTTTCGAACAGAAAACAGATTACTTTAAAATCTCATATATACCAGATTTAGAACTATTCTAAGTGAAGCTCTAATTTTAAAAGCCATGGTCAGATTGCTTTTAGCAATATTAAGTATCTTAATTTTTGACTTCTGCCATTTCAGTGAAGATAAGCAATACTTTTGGATTCCTGACTTTTTTTTTTCTTTACAAATGAATTACCAGATGTTTCAGAGTCAGAAACTGATGGCATCTATTTCAAATATCAGCAGGAGGGTTCTCAAAAATAGTATATAATTGTTCATTAAAGCATAAATGAGATCCAACAGCCCAGTGTTGCATGCATGCACAAGTCATGGGCATAAGTGCTCTGTCTCTGATCTATGCACATGTTTATGAAGTACACTTAGTGGGTAGGGTTGCCACCTGTCAGGAAATTTTCCTGACAGTCAGGAAATCAAGGTCCCTGGAAGGAAATCTGGAAATTAGTGTCTCTGTCAAGTAATCCAGTTATGGTGAATACAGGAAAGGTTCTTTGAATCATTCTGAGAGCCAATACATTTCTTAAGTACATTTCTTAAAATGCTTACTCTTTCAGTAGGTTTTCCTGTATGCATTCAAGTTCAGTTCTCATCTGGGGTGCCTTCTTTGCAGAGTCTCCATAGCTCTCTAAGTGTTCATGTCGGTTTTCTCTGGGTACCTCGGTTTCCTCCCACATTCCAAACAGTAGTAGGTAGACTGGGCACTCTAAATTAGTGAAAGGTGTAAGGGTGCATGTGTGTGTGGTATGGAATAACAATTTGCTGCAGGGCTAATCACTAGGTGGTGTGAACATTGTATATTTATGATTATCACTCTTGATATGATACCCCAAAACTATGAGAAAAATGTGAAAAAGGGGATTTAGATAGATGGATTCATATGCAGTGTAAAAAACAATCATTGCTGTGGCTTACCCTAGTGTGTGTGTGTGTGTGTGTGTGTGTGTGTGTGTGTGTGTGTGTGTGTGTGTGTGTGTGTGTGTGTGTGTGTGTGTGTGTGTGTGTGTGTGCGCGCGTGTGTGCATGTAGATTCCTGCATCAGATCAAGATCGACTTGTGGTATATATCTGAATTTTCACTATTTGCCACTGTATTTATGCCTTATACACATTTCTATCCTTCTTGTATGATCTTTCTCTTTATATTCTTTCATTTTCTAGCTTTGGTCACATTCATAAACCCGAATTAGACAAAAAAAGAAATCAATTAATATTCCATTCACGCTTGACACCAATATGCTTCTCCTAAACTACGCTGAGTAGGCATCTTAGAGTTGTTCTTCCGAATTGTCACTACATTTAGATTTGGTGACATCAACAGATGTATATGTATTTCTACAATTGCAGATGTATATGTGTTAGCAATTTCATGGTCCCTATATCTTCTTTGTTACAAGTAATAACTAATCTTGTTATATGCTGATTTTTACACAGCATTTGATAAGTGTGAAGCACATTCCCTGTTTTTATTTATTTATTTGACAGTTCCATTTGTACTTTCAGCTCCTCATTTCGTTAACTATGCTGCTTACAGTCAACCTCAAACATGTGTTTCATCACTGTTTAGTTGTCTGGGAGCCAAATTGCAAACATGACCTATGCTCTGTTGTCAACAACTATATGGGTTCAGGCAAAGACCAAGGACCTGTGGTCTGCACTTAGTCCTTCTGTAGTATCCCCCTTTCGATTGATCTCCTCTTGGATAATAATTGGTCCTTTTCCATGGCGTTGCTGCAAAGTGGTTTGATAGAGTTGCATTCTCATTGTAATGTAACTGTATGGTGTATCTAAGACATATCTGCGCTCTGTGGCATGAATGATTTTTAAGTCACTAGAAACTAAGTCAGCATCAGTTCCAGTATATGATTGACATCATTGAAAGGCACGTTGTTGTTCTATAGTTTCTATGGTGGCAATATCATTTCTCCTGTTAACCAGTTTGGTGTCGGCCTGGATTCACATGAATAGATCATCTACAGGGCTAAATTAACATGTAATAATGACCATACATCCCAAGGTTGGGAACTGCATACATGGCTGGTGCTCTCCATTTAGGAGCTTCTCTTAATGCTGTTTCAATGACTCTGGCTGTTACTTCTTCCCATTTCTTATCCTGTACATTTCTACTCCTTACTGGTGCTTGTAGTTTTTCTATCCATTCAGCATCTTGGTTGTGTTACACAGGGTCTTTTTTTGTTGTTGGTGTTTTGCTTTGTTTGCCAATTATGTGTAGTACTTTTTTGTGTCATCAGTTTTATTTTGTACTTTTCATTTATATTTATGTGCATATCTTCAAATTGTTTCTGCATGTGCTGAAATCTTAGTTTATCATTTGCAGTAGTGTATGATAGATTGTGGTCTGTTCTTATACTGCCTTTTATCATCTCTCTTTCTAAGTATTTTTTGTTCATCTATTCCCTTTTCTATATTCTTTGAATAGAGACAATGTGTTAATTGCTTCATAGATTTCTCTACTCAATACTGATATGGGGGAATTTAGATTTTTTATCCTCTTATCCCTTACAGCCATGCATTTTACAGAGACTTTATTTGTTATTAAATTAGCTTCACAGTAATGTATATCATATTTACTTCTGTTATATCAAAGCAATTTCTGTTGATCTCGATTACTGTGTACGTTGCTTTTGACGAAATTTTAACATTTTTGAGTAAAAGACATGCTGTAGGTGGATTGGACACTCTAAATTGGCCCTAGCCATGAGTGTGTGCATGCATGTGCATGCCTTTCGTGGAAGGTTGGGTGTTGGGCTGGCAACTCGACACTGTAATACTCCACTGCCAATCATAAGCGGACAGGGGATCCGCTGTGGCAACCTCTAACCGGGAAAAGCCGAAAGAAGAATTGACTTTCTGTAATCTATTTCATCCATCTTATTATGTGTATCCATCTCTATTAAATCAAGCAACTTTTCACTTGCATATTGTTCCTTGACACTGTGGGCACATTACTTATTCTTTTTTCCATGAGGTCATTCTGCAGACATTTTATACAGAGTCTCTTCATGTGGCAATTGATCAGTTGGTTCCTGTTGCAGCTGTTACTCCTTTATTTGCTGACTAATTTTTCAATTCATGCAGGACTGGTACCATACTTGCATTCTCTACACTAAATCCTTCTCTTAACTGGTAATCCATAATTGCATTTTTCTGTTTTGTTCACTTCTCCATCACTAATCCTTTTTTCCACTATACCATTGTTTTTTCCCCTTATTTCTTGCATTGTAAACTTTCCCATGTCTGGTTGCTTTTCCCTGTGTTTCTCTTCAAATATATTTTGTCCTACATTTTTGTATTGATTGCTTTTGCTTCTTCTGTTGCATTATGATTGCACATTATAAAATCATTTTTATTGTTCCTCTAGTTCAGTATTTGGTGGTCAGGCGTCTTCCCCCTCCATAAGTATTTCCTTAGTGTGGGGACTGCTTGTTCCATCATGCTATGTGATGACTTGTGTAAGGCCATATGTACACTGGTTGAATGTTTGCAGTTATTATTTGTTTAACTTGTACTTTAGTAATCTTGTGTTCTGCGATTCCCCTTTGTGATCTTCTTTTTGCTGTTGTGAATTTTTCCCATGCCTTTACCATAATTTCACTTCATAAATCCATGGAGCTGCTTTTATTTTTTGTACTGATTACTTTGTTTTTATCCAGTGCATAGCAAACTTCACCTTACTTAAGACAGAGGTGGTATGTTTCACAGCCCCCACACTAAAGGAAAACAGTGACCAAGATACAGGAACCTTTACAAATGCACTCTATGAGCACCTACAAGGATGCATGTATCGTGCCATCCCTAGCAAAACCAAGACTCACTCCCCTAAGAGAAGGAAACCAGTCTGGTGGACCCCTGCCATAAACAGGCTATACAATAGATGGAGGAAACTAGGTCAGAAAAAAAGCATCTCCTAAGAAGGAAAGACATCCATGATCAGTATCAGTAAGAAACTAAGGTCCCTCATAAAATCATCCAAGGCTAACTTCTAAAGAAAAATAGCCAAGGATTCGAAAGATAACCACAAAGCCTTCTTTAGCTATGTCAAGAATCAAAGTGGCAACTCACAGATATGCTCTGAGCTAGTGCAAAATAGCACAAAATATACTGAACCTACTGATATTGCCAACATCCTGGCAGATAGATTCAGTGCAAACTTCACCCCCCTCTCACCCCAAGAGGGCCCAAAACAATACCAGAAATGTGTAGTGTCCCAGAAATCAAGGATACACAGGTGAAAACAGCCCTTTCAAAAGCCAAAATCACAGTGTCAATGGGCCAGATGGTGTCCCAGGCTGTGTCTTGCACGAACTACAGAACGATCTAACCCCCCACCTAAACACACTGTTCAACTGTTCAACCTCAGCCTCTCCACAGGCTACATGCCCATAGAATGGTGCACAGCAATGGTTATGCCACTCCACAAAGGTGGGGCCAAAACTGACCCTGGTAACTATGCATTAATATTTTGTGCTTTGATTTTCTTATTTTTTTTATTTTTTAATGTCTGTTTGCACTGTGCAGAGCGCAGCAGTGTCAAGCTTCAATTGTATCTAAACAGCTGACACCTGCTAGACATCTAAAAATAGAAACTGGATGTAATTAATTATTATTATTTTTTTATATATGTTGTTAATGTCTCTTTGCATGGTATGGTGCTGAGAGCAGCAGAGACGAGCCGTGCTTACACATACAGTATTGACACCTGCTAGACATCTAAAAATAGAAACCAGATGCAATTAATTATGTATGTCTAGTTTTGTTTAAGTCCAATTGAGCGGTGTGGCATGGCGTGGTGCTTAGCAACACCAACATGTAGCTTAGTAGTATATATGAAGTTATACTAGTTTCCATACTAACCAAGTAGCTAAATGGGTAGAGCCATGGTCTAAAGCTTGGTAGGTTCTAGGTATGAATCCCTAGCACTCATACCATTTTTCAATGTAAATTAATTTATTGTGTAATTTAAAAACAAAATTGTCACATTGAGAAGAACTGTGCAGTGCAAAGCACTGTTTAAGCATAGTTAATGACTACTCAGTTTATGCGTTGCTAAGCTTTGCTAAAACATGGTTGTGAGAGTTTACACACTGCTAAGCAGGTTTGCATGATACTAAGCAACACGGCACTTTTTTGAATGCTGCAGTCTGAATGTGTAAGGGTGGAAAATCAGCCTATACTAAGGGCAATAGGTGGGAATTTTGCTCCATTTGCTGGAGTCTGTCTAACTGTTGGTATGCCAGGTGGTGTTGGAGAGGGTAAGCACTTTCGAGAACAGAGATGGTGTGTGCTGGAGTCCAGGGTTTTTGTTGGGCTCCTGGTATGCAATTATGAAACTAAGCTGCTGCAGGGCAGTTACCAGGGCTCAGAATGTAAGGCTGAGGTATGGGATCGGTTGGCCAGGAACTTACCAGTGCTACTTATATTGCCTGCACTGGTGAGCAGTATATTCACCATTATGACGACCTGAAGCATACAAAGAAGGGAACTTTGTACACCTATGTCCAAGAGGCCAGGGATGGACATGCCCCAGACACATGTAAGTATTTCTGCCAATACTTTACTACAATACAAGCTGAATCTGTGCAAAACTGGTATGGATAATGGTGTGCTTCTATTCCAACAGCTACAGCTGAGAGGGCTCGCAACATGCAGTCCCATGTCGGATGTCTGGCCAGAATGCACTGTGAGTGTGGTAAGTATGGATATATTATGATAACTGTAGCACAATAACCAATAAACAATACCAGTACTAGTAACCGATAAGGTGTAAAGCAGGATTGTGATATAACATAATTTCAGTAGAGCTGTATGCAGTGCATGTCTATTGTAATGTTGCTGCAGTCAACTGTAGAACTGCAATAACTGTGGAGTGCAAAAGTAATTGCTTGAAAAATGTATTGCACAACCCACAGTACAGTTCAAGACTGTCTCCAGGCCGCTTTCAGTCACATAATGCTCTCTTTTCCTCCCACTCCAGGTACAGAAAGTATAAGGGTGAGTTAGCCCACTTTGTGGGCAGATATTGTGTGTATACGTCACAGACATTTAGCAGCAATACCAATGTAGTGTAAAACAGGATTGTGGTTTCATAACAAAATATGTCTTAATACTTGCAGTAGGGCTGTATTCATTCCACATATCTGTTCTAAATTGCTGCAGTCAGTTGTTACATTACTTGCAGATGTCCCCTGCAGTCACAGCTTTTGGGTTCTACTCCCATGCTTGCCAACTGAGACATGATGGCTGTCTAATCTACTTAATATACACAAACATACCTCCCAACTGTCATGATTTTTTCATAATGTAATCGAAACTGATGAATCTGTCTGGTCCATGAATAGCAGATAATTGATTAACTAGAATGCATGCATTGTCAAATTCATTTACAGAACACTTTGGTAGTCATGTACGTGCACATTATGCGAAACAGTTCCGTGTAGCTGTATACCTTCATTATTTAGTGCTTGGCCCACACTGTCCCATGCTAACAGCTTGAGAGGTATTTACATGCTACATTATCTATAGAGGAATTGAAGTCACTGTACTCACAACTGACACAGGGGTCTTTTTAGGGATATTACCTGCAATGTCACTAGATGTATATTTTTATCTCTCTCTCCTCACCCCTTATATTCTTTAGTTTATTTTTTATTTTTATTTATTTATTTATTTGTATTACAGTTGTTAACTGGGTTAGTCCAACTGGGCCCAGAGAGACCTTCTTCAGCAGATACCTGAGGAGAAAAGCTCCAGGAAAGTAATTAAAAATAAGAAAAAACTAACAATTAAACGTGTAAGATACTTAACAGTACAAAACAGAGAGAAATATAAAATACCAATATATACAAGGCAAAAGTACAGTATTTTGAGAGTGCAGTAACAGTATGTTTGAGACATTTGTTTAGCATTAAGTTATTTACAAGGAATACAGCAATGCCTAAAATAAAAAAAAAAATCAGAGTAAGATCACAGCATAGTACAACAAAGATACATTTAATAACATAGGTACTAAGGGCGGCACAGTGGTGCAGTGGTTAACATTGTCACCTCACAGCAAGAGGTTCTCCGGTTCGATTCACGGCTGGGGTACCTTCTGTGTGGAGTTTGCATGTTCTCCCTGTGTTCGCGTGGGTTTCCTCCGGGTACTCCGGTTTTCTCCCACATTCCAAAGACATGCATCTGGAGCATTTCTCCCCGGGCCTCCGCTGAAAACAGGCTCTGTGAAACCTAGTTGGACATTCCCAGTCAACAAATGTTAAATAAATAAAAAATAAATAAATAACTGTAGAGAGAGTAATACATGTAGACAGTTTAGGTAGATACCAGGCAGATATGTTAATTGAGAGAAGAAGAAAAATTCATTAGGTAATTTCCTGACAAGTACATATCCTTGCATGTTGGAAATTATTTTTTAATTGTTTTTTGAATTTGCCACTTTTGGTAGTGGAGCAAAGGGACAATGGAAGTTTATTACATGAGTATGTAATTGAATGACTATAAAGTATTTTTCCAATATTTTTGTTTGGATTGGTCACCTGAAGCAGATTTTTTTGTATATTTATTATTGTTTTTCACATTTTTTTTATTTTTTACATTTATTGTTATTTATAATCAAACCCTGTACCTTGTGTTTGTAAGGTCAACAACTTAACCATTATGCCAACCCCCTCCCCAGCTATATTATTATTATGATTTAATAATATATTTTGTTAAACTAACTATATTTTGTTAAACTTTAATTTATTATTATTTATTATGATTTAATATTCATATATTTTATTAAACTAACTGTTTTGGTGGCCTTATGGGTTATTTCATACAGGCTTGCTGTTCACATACTTAATGTTATGTTACTTAATGTTGTTTTTCACATAATATACCTTAATATGTATTTGAATTAATCAATATTATGTTCCATTATGTTAATACTAACATTGGTTTGGTTATTTCTAGCCTTAAATTATTGCTATAACTAATTTACTACAGCGAGTCAAGGTAGGCCAGTTCCTGGCAATCTACCTACCTTGTCTCTTCCGGATTTGGCACCTGTCCCCAGCACATCTGGGACCCAGACTGGTAGTGCCCCTTCTGCTGCTCCAGAACTATCTGTGGTATTGCGTAGTTCTGCCCCATGGGCAGGGGCTGGATCCCCCTCTGGGAGCGGTGGTGGAGGGAGAGTCGTCAGCTGTGATGAACCATGGGTTTGGACAATGCCTCTGCCTGATGGAGAGCATGTTGGCCACTCTGGTTGGACAGGCTTGCCCCAGACCCCAGCCTCCACCATGGCCACTCCTGGGGCAGTGACAGAGCAGTGCCAACAGTCCCATGGGTGGGGACATAAGTGATGTTGCTATCTTGTAGAGGCACATGGGACTGCAGTTCCACAACACCCTCCCCATCTAAGGTGTTCACCCCCCTCTTGTGTCACAAACCACCCCTGTCAGCTGTCTTGTCTGTCTGCAAAAGCTTCCCCACCTACCCAACTTACCTCTAACCACATGTACCTATGTCCCTTCAACATTTCACTCTCACCTTAAAAAAAAAAAAATGGGCACCTGTCCCAAAAAAAAAAAATATTGTCCCATACATAGCTGTCCATTTCACACACATGTCCACTGGACACACGTAATTTGGTCTAATTGGCTTGGCAATGCAGTTATGTTGTCCTCACCCACCTCTCTGATGTTGATAGTCCAAATTCATCTACAAATTTTGTCAAAATGCACAGTTGTTGGTGTACAAGAAATAGATAGCTATGGTCCTTTCCTACTCCCTTCCTTCACATACCTAACTGCCTTTCACTATGTTTTCACCCTGCTTGTACCCCATTTCACCACTTTCCTATCTTCCATTTTTCTTTTCTTTAAATATTTTTTGTGCGATGCTGTGATACGCCAACATTGCACAACATTGCTAAGCTCAGCTAAAATAGAGCTATATTGATATATACATGTTTTAAATGATAATAAACCTGTACAAAATAAACACCTGCCCCCTATTTTGAACCCAAGATCATCACACCTGCAGACCACTACATTAACCTGCCACACCCCACAGCTTTTAATTAAAACAGGTGGTTTATGCAAAATACAATAACTGCAAGTTGCAGTCATTAAGCGAGTTTAAGCAGAGCTGCACATTGAGGTATGTCATGCAAGCTTGCTAAAACTGTAAAGGAAACAATGGGAGTGTACCTCGGAGTCAGGTGCAGGAGTGCACCAATAGGAAGCCAGACATGGAGTAATGGGTGTAAGTGAGGGCTCTGATAGCAGGTAAATGTGCATGTTTATTAGCACCATTCACAACTGCACCTGCTACAACATTACAAAATACATTTTCAACTGGGATTCTGGTGGAGAAATGCATCCATATAAAGCCATTCACATAATGGTGGATGTAAAAAAAAGTATGTCACAGCCTGTATGTGTGCACTTATATCCTGACAAATACACCTGCTGCAACTGACTCAGTAGCTCAGTCTGTTAAATGCTGTGCAAGTAGTAACTTTTGCCACACGCAGTCCTGGGTTCAAAACCAGTGGTGTGTAGCATTTAAATTACATTATTGTGAAACCAGCAATTAATGACTAAGTCATGCACTCTTCATCCACACAATGCATTCCAAATCAAATATCTACATTTCACTGATGGAAGTCACAGGCCTGCAGATAGGAACGCATTTCACATATCCCAACTGCAACACTATAAGTGCATAAGGTGTCAGGTCCTGCATTAATATGCAGAGGACTTAAACCCAGATAATGCAAATGAGGCCCACTAATATCAGAGTGCAGCACACAATCCTTTCATAATCACAATACAGATTAGCACAGCTGCACAATTACATACACATATGAAGCCCTTGCTAGTAACAAGGACTAACAGCATACACATTCCAAATGAGTACTAGACTGTAACACATGGCCTGACAGTTGCCCAAATGGTTCACTTAATGTTGTATTTACTCCCTATGTTGCTCAAGGACATAACAAACATGTTGCCTAGTACTCAGCTAGTGATACTGTTGCCTAACATACTTACCTTAAGCACATGCCTTAATTTGAGTGGAAGGGGTGCCCTCACTCTGGCTCTGCCTCTACAACAAGGCTGACACAGCTCCCACAGTTACCTTTACAGCTTGTTGTCCTCCAAAGTGTTCACCCTCTCTGCCTATACCTATTGCTTGAAGCAGCAGCTGCAGCCTGTAGCACACACATCTGTATGTAAAAGTAGCTGCTACAGATCTACTGTATGTGATGATGTAGTCTCCTCACCCCAGTAATGTCCAGCACAACATATTAGAAAGGGCTTCTAATCTACATGAAGGCCTTATATCTTCTTCAGTGGTTGCATATTATTGGCTGATGATACTGAAAATCAGCTGTGTTGGCTGCCATTAGCATTTCACAACCACAGATGAGTTGAGGCAATCACCTGGTAATGTGAAACATGTTAAAAGGCAAACAACTGGCTATAGGGAACCAGTCTGTATGAGACTTTCTTCATCCAGTAAATGTGTTGCCAAAAACTTTATATATCTGCACATAACAGAAGGGTATTGTACTCCATCAGGTATGTAACCTTTTTGTTTACAACATGATATATTTGTGTGAATATACTTAGGGGGAATGACTATCAGAACTGTGATAAAGACATCATTTATCTTCACATTTGTTACACCTACAGAGGACATACAATACATCAAGTGCGGAATGTTTTTTGTCAATGTGGCATAATGGTCTCGTCGGACTGTCCCTTTATAGTGTTTGTAATAGCACACTGCTATTTGTTTGGCACTGTTGTTTTGACATATTACCGGGGGGGGGTTGCCCCGAGGAAACACACTATAATGGACTCCAGTGTTGGGTGTATGATCATACAGCATTACCTGTCATGGCACACATGGGAATAGCTGACTATCACTACTATCTTAGTTGTATCCACATGCTTAGTATGTTTACAAATTGTGGAATATGACATGTGTGACCAAGCAGTGGATACTGCTAGCCATTATGTTCAAGTTGTATCTCTACATTGTGCACTTACATGTATGCGATCCTACCGTGTTCCCATTTTGTTGTCTTTCAGGAAACATGTATCCCAGATGACGTGCACCTTTCACAGATGATGAGAATAATATAATAATGGAAGACCTCTGTCAACACCAAGAACTACTTCTGCCCAGTGGGAGGCAAAACAGGAAACAGTGGACAGCATTGTAGGCTGACCTTGTGTGTGACGTGAATGCCATTGGTCATCAGTGCAGGACATATGAACAGGTTCGACACTGTGCAATAGACATGATTAATGCTTCACACAGAAGAGCAGCAGATATAGCCAGGGATTGTGGTGTCATCAGTGGAGGGCCTGCAGCAGAACAACCACTCTCAGCCACTGAGGAATTCTTGGTGAACCTAGGAACACACAACAGCTCACAGGCATCCATCACAATGTACATTGTGGATGTGGGTGCAACAGTTGCCATGGCAGAGGAGCATCCAGGTAAGCTTAGTGTGATCAGCATTGGAATACATTAGCATTCACTGTGTCAGGGGGGTACATACTGTTACATGGGTGTCAGGTCTTTGTCCTTTGGGGGAGGGGGTTTAAATGCAGTTTGAATCACATGCTCAGATTTTGCTCAAAATAATTAACTGTGAATGTGAGATATATGGACATATTACCTTGTTATAGTGCAACATGCAGTGGTACTTACATTACCTCCCCAACTTTTCACAGGTCCGTCAGGTATCGGACAAGGCTGTGGTCTTGCTTCTGGTAAGCACAGCACTGTTTTGTTACATATGTAGATTTACATCAATGTATTCCCTAAAGTGTCATCCCTGGCTTGCTGCCTAGATTGCTGTACTGTCGGCATGATTGTCAACTGCACAGATATTTCCTGACTGTACACACGTTTGTGTCATACCTATGCCTTGTAGGTGTAACCACACTGATAAATTTGACATTGTCATCAGGACATTACAGATTTTCATATGTGTGAACTGTGCAGAGTCTTCACAAAAGTCAACAGTGTACCTCATTGTTGCTGATGAGATTGCTGTGTAAAGAGCTTTTATTTACAACTAAATGCAGCTGTTTGTGGAAAAAGTAGTGTCTTCATGTCCTACTACATGAGCTTGGGTTTTAAACTGGTCTATATTAGTGGCAACAGTGTATAGATCTTTACATATATTGTGCCATAGTACTGCAGAGCATAATAGTGCAGGTATTGATGTACTGCTTTTCTCTTTCTTATCACAGGTGACTGGGGGGTGGTCTTTGTCCACTACACAACCTGATGTCAATGTCTCTTCTGACTCTGATGATGATGTTGGCCAGAGTGAGGCAAAGGAGGGATTTCAGGGAATTAATTTGTCCCAGAGGTTGACATCCCTTTTTTGCTCTCATTGTCACTGCACACTGTCAGTATGCCTACACATACCCAGTCCCCAGAGACCACAGATATTGGACAGTCAGAAGGTGGGGACATTGAACTGGAAAGTGTGGCAATTATGGCTCCAGTACATGTAGATATTGGCCATAGCCAGAGAACTGGTGAGGTTCCACACAGGTGGCTTGATAGGGGTGCTCATAGGAGGCCTGCTCTCCTTCCAGCACCTATTGCTGGTGTCATGTCATGTGTCACTCGATGTATATTTTGGGTCATCATGGAGGCACAGGCATGTTCTGAAAGGAACTCCAGATGCATGCTCAGGGTTATGCATGCAGTACAGCCTGACATAAGTGACTACCTCCACCACATTGGTGACACCCTGGATTGGTTCACTGATGCAGTGAAAAGAAGGTGGTCTGAGACAGATTGCAGAATATCTGTCTTGGAATGCACATTGTCTGTGCTAGAACATCTGCTTGGAGTTGACCATCGTACTCTTGGACGAAGGTCAGCAACCCGATCTGCTGAGAGTCCTCATGGCCATGCACAATCACAATCCCATAGTGGCAGTACATCCAACGCTACAGAGAGGAGTGTGCTACCCACACTAAGACATGGCAGGCCATGGGCTCATGGTCCTGGGCATTGACATAGAGGACACAGTCCCAGCAGACGGCAGTTACCATCAGGTACTGGCACTTCTTCTAATCTTGGGCATGGAGGTGCCAGCGCAACTCTTGGCAGAGCCAGTTCTCGTGTTTGGGGGCAGAGACAGTGAACTGTCAGCTCTACCATACATGGATCAAAGCTGTCCAACATACACACATGCAGGGCTAGCACTGAGCTTAACTGTGTTCATGCACATGCTCACACATCACTGTCAAATTCAGGTCACCTACAGACACACACTACATTTCCATGGTCCATCTTGCCTGCTTTCCTTCCTGACTTACACACGTGCTTTCAACCTATTGGCTTAGCCTAGGCCTCCTGCACCCCCACACAACACCCTGTGCAAGTGATGATACCTGTGCCACATCTCTGTCATCTTCATCATTGATGCAGGGGAATGAAGCTATGCATTTGATGCACAGGGGAGTATATAAATTAACATATACTTGCGTAATGCAGTGCTGCTTTGCCATGCCACCTATACTGTTCAATGACTGAGACTGCATGATGACATTTGTAATAAATAATCAACATAATTGTGTGTACCTTATGTTGTATGATGTTGTAATGGCTGTATACTTATACAATGAAATGTGTGTCACAGACCTGTTTAGGTTTCACTTTCAGGAGTCTGTAGTGGACACCTGTGGATACACAGTGGCAATAAACCCATAGACATCACAGCACAGGATGGAATGTCAGCACAGAACAAATATGTCTTCAGCAAGGTACAACACTAAAGGGGCATGGCTCCATAGGCTGACATGTGTATAACAGGCTAAAAAGGACAATGGCATCATCCAGCCTACTCATGCATCCTTAATCTATGAAAAGGTCTGATACGCTTGATAAGTGGTGCCTGGATTTCAGGAGCTAACATATGTACAAGCTGGGGTGATGGAGATGGCCATTCTACAAATTTCCTGTGTCCAATACAGACATTTGTCCTACACCAGTTATGAATGTTTTGTTCTGCATCCCATTGTGTAACTTGCACATGATGTGTGTTACAGCAGATGTGTGGTTCGCATTCATGAGGCACCTGTTACATATAGGGTGCAGTGTCTGTGTTACATACCTGTCTCTCCACCATGTACTATGTATACCACAGTGAAAGTGTAAGTGTGCAGAACAAGTAATACATGTGTTAGTCCTGTCTTGGATACATGGGAGGTACACAGTGGGATCTGGTAACTCTGTGTATGCCAGCCATACACATATCCTCCAAAGCTTGTAGTACACTGAATACACAAGTACAGTCTTGACATGGACTGCATAGGACATGTTATCTACAATGTGTATTAACCTGTGTGGCTAACTCCTTTCATGACATTTCATATCACATGACTCAGAGATCTGGGGACACTGCTTGCCACTGCATGCTAGCTGTCCTTTGTGCAAGTAAGTATTGCAGTTACTTCCATCATGTTACAAGAAGAGAGAGACTCAAGGTGTCTGTACAGAAGACAGACAAATATGTTTGGGAAGTGTAGTATGTATACCCTGTGAAGGTAAGGTGAGGGTTTTACACAGGTATTCTGCAGTTGCAAACTACCCAAGTGGTGTGTACTAGAAGGAGACAATTTCCTTGTGGAAAGCAGGGGAGTCCAAAGAATTGCTGGTGGCTGGCAACTACTAATACTGGTCTCACCAAAAACACTCTCACATAGGATACCACACTCTGATACATTTTCTGTCATCACACACAAAAAGTTACTACGATGCTCATGATGAGAAGAAGGGCACAGCCTGTTTGTTTATCCACATAGCTGTCCCACTTCATGAAAGGGTCTGTAGGCTACAAATACCCTTCTCCAGGTAGATAGCTTGATAGCAACCTGGGCACACAGTTGGCTTTTGCATGTATGATGCGTTCTGTTCCAGGGTTCATGGTATATCACTAGGAAACTGACAAGATGATGATTAGGAGCACTGCTGCAGCATCACAATATAATGTGCAATGTCCAGTAACATAGATGCCAAGGCTTGCTGAAACAAGCAGCACAGTGGCCATGATCCATCGTAGGTGAAAATTTCACAGCAAGTCATGCATACTGCCCTTCAACAGATTAATGGTGGATACCTGAATGACATGGCTGTGAGGCCTACTGCAGCAGACTGGTCAACTATGGCCAATGTGTGTCCACCTGCCTCATTTCATAAGCATGTCATACTGTACAGTTATGTACCTGAAATACATGTCTGTGTTCCCACATCATGTCATACAACAAATGTGCTGTCTGGTTACTTAACAAGCATTGTATGCTTGCACGGCCAACATAATGTCAGCAAAGTTGAGCAAGTCCTTTATGCATTTACAGGCATCCACATCTTCCCTGCAAGGAGTGCCTACAAACACTGTATATCAGTCTGTGAATTCTAAGGGTGTGGCACCATGCCAGTAACTTTGCAGTACCTGCTGATGAGATATAGAAAGTGTCCCCACCCCTCTACTAATATGACACACAAACACAATGTGTGACAGATGTGACTACATTTCAAACCTTGCTGCCATGGTGTTTCCAATAGCAGTCATTACATATGTCAATAAGCATTTTGCTAACATGCACAGCTCACATCCTGCACTGCATATACCCACATCACACACACCTGCATGTGTGCAGCTCCTTCCTAGACACATTCCCAAACAGCTTACACCTCAGTAAATCCTGCCTCTGGAGACCACAGCACATATAATACTGCATGTACCTCTCTCTCACCAGTCAAACACCTGAGATAAAACACAAAATCACACCTTTGAGTCATGGCTGATTACATTATGAGAAACATTGATGTCTGTGTCAACAGGCTACATATGAGAAAGATCACAGTTAGCTGTCTTTGGATTGACACAATACACCATACCACACATAATCAAGGAGTATCAGTTAACATTATGCTGACATCATAGTTCCTGCAGGTGTGTACGACTAGGGATATATGTCACCAGACTGGATGCAGAGAAATGAATGAACTTAGCCAGTCTGTGTCTCTCATGGGTATGTGCATACCTTTCAGCTACAATTGACCCTCACCTAAGACGATGGCTCCATACACATGGAAATTGATGAAAGTCAATAATTACCTTAGCATGTGGTCTCATTGTAAGGAGATCTACTACATGTCTGCCTGGGATGCCTTGCTCAGCAGACATCAATGCTTCACCAGTGATGGTCTTCATCTCTCACCCCTGAAATTTGGAGTACTGGCCAAGACTGCTGACACCCCCACAATGCATCTTATATGTACTGTCTGGAGGGAAAACTTTACAATGAGAACACCATCTTTATACAACATCATGGTTATGCTGCTACACACTGAAAATGGCAACACTGATCCCCACTCTGTGGAAGATGTTAGCACCTTGGAATATGCAGACATATGTGCAGTCAGGGACATCTGGTTCAAGGCTGTGGACAGCACCACAGCCATACCAGACTACACATCCTTCCACATGTTCAGACCTCAAAATGACAGTATGCAAGGCAATGCAGGTGGTGTATACATACTCATTAAGGATAGCTACACATCCAGATTTAGTGAAACATTGTGATTTCCCAGAGACACTGCATGTGCCATTCACTACTGGAAGGGCACATAATCAAGCAATTGCCAGCTACAGGAGAAGCTCCATGAATCCAGACATCCATTTTGCATATTGGGATGTAAGTGTGTCTATCAAGATATATCATTACACCATGGATTAGGGTGGCATTAAGTGACAATGAACTGTGTTGCTTAGTCATGCTGCAGCTCACTTGCGCAAAAGTTAGTCCATGTCCTTAACTACAATGCCCCGGAGCAGTGCTGTGATATGCCCACAAGGGAAACCAATGTAATGCATCATGTGTTTACCAATATGGGTGACCAGTACAGCCCCCTAGTGTGAGGTCCTCCCTGCTGGGATCTTACCACAGATCAGTCTCATGAAAACTACCAAAACTCACTCCCCCTTGCAGACAATACAGTCATATTCTGTAGACTAAAGACATGCTTCTCGAGCATTTCTCAGTGGGCCTCCGCTGAAAACAGGATCTGTGGAACCTAGTCGGACTTTCCCGGTCAACAAATGTAAAATAAAATAAATAAAAATAAAAAATATATTTCAACAAAGCAATGTATTTCCTTTTCTGGGATGGTTTTCATAGCTTGACTGCACCTCCCCCCTCAGATGGGACAGGCAAGTATGCAGAGCTCTACACCCATGCATTATACAAGCAGCATTACAACTGCATGGATTCAGCTGTACCTGATAGGAAGAACACAAGCTCCTCATGGCACAGCAA
Organism: Protopterus annectens; assembly: GCF_019279795.1. NCBI lineage: Eukaryota > Metazoa > Chordata > Ceratodontiformes > Protopteridae > Protopterus > Protopterus annectens. The sequence continues at coordinate 1,048,415,985 of NC_056729.1, read as the reverse complement.
ACCTGCTTTGTGGGCAATTGCCATTAGCAGGCTGTACAATAAGTGGTGGACACTGCTGTGTGACTGTTGGGGTGAGGGTGCCCCCCCCCCCTAAAATGGAGGCACAACCTCCTCAGCTAAAACAAGCACATATTGTTGTTGTGACATTGTGTAGACATGGTAAGTGACAAAATTGGCCACCCACACAAAGAAGAACCACAACGCACAGTGTAGTTACATGTGTAAACTCAAAGGCAGGCCCAGCTTGTCGGTGAACTCATACATAATGATGCCACATATAATGGGTCTGTCTTCATAGGAAACCTGTAGTCACACAGGTTCTGGGTCAACTTCACTCCCCTGTCCCCACCACATGTGCCACATGACATTCCTACAGCCTGTCCTATACCTTCCATATCTACAGCACAGGTCATAACCGGTCTCTCTATGGGGGATACACAGCATCTACTGGACATGCTAACATCCCAGACTGCATCCTACATGGGATCTGATGAGGAATACTAACAACACTGCTAACACCTTGCAATCATACTGAAACCACTTGCTGCACCCCACCTGACTGGATAACAGCAACTGTTACACCCTTGCACCGAGGTGGTGCATACACTGACCACCAGAACTACAGACCTCTTTGCCTGAGTGTCCAAATCTGTATGCATGTAGGGCCAATCATCATGGAGTTGATCAGCACACATATATGTGATCTACACACAGTTTGGATGTCTGACAGGGGGATCATGACTGTTAAACATTGTGGACATTTCTGAGGCAGTCACCGAAGACCTGGGTGAGTGGACATCAGGGCATTCAAACCCCTGGACTTAGTCAAGTTGTCTGTCTATATCCCCCACTCAGGATAATTTACAAAAACACCCACTTAGGTATCCATGATAATATCATTGTAGGGATCACTAAGTGGCCCATTGATGGCACACATACTCAACATAGGAACATCCACCTCCAATAGCTGATCTGTGAGCAGCAGTGTTGAACAGGACTCAGTCCTGGGCCCTCTACTGTTTGAAATCCATTTAAGCACAATACAAGTGAATACTGACTGGCTGTGGCTAACAATGTTAGCTTGATGCCTGCAAATTGTGAGCACTCATAGAGTCTGTAAGTTATATATATATCCTACAAGAGGGTATTAATGAACAAATGCCTGTTGACATACTAATGGCCATAAACTCCATGCAAATATATATGTAGTAACATTTCCATCAATAATACCTATGTACCTGTTAAGTAGCACATCAGTCACAACATGTGATGTACATACTCAGGGATGATACAACTAGGCACACAGGCCTGGCCACACACATTTACACCTAATGTGCCTGAGATCGCCATGTCTCCCCAGTGGTATGATGAAAATCATATGTCATAAATGAGGGCACAGTCACCCATAGTTGATATATTCATAACCTCTGTGCACTCTTCCCTTAGCATGCTAATATCTGAGTGCAATGGCCATTTGGTAATGTACCTTCCCACGCACTACTGGCAATTGCACACAACACAATGGTCCCTCACAAGGGAACTTCATGTCTTCAGTATCTGTTCAATGAGGATCGTCTGAAATCTGTGTTATTGTAGCCTGTGGCATATAGACTACTCAGAGGTGATCTCTGCCTTGCATATAGGCCAATGTGTGACCCTGCTTGATTGTAAATGCTGCATATGTGTAGGTGGCATGCTACATGGATTAATCACTCTAAGGACATTAACCTAGCATGTAACGTTAATAATACATGCTGGTGGGAGAAATCTGTCTAGCAGACTTTAACACATCTTTGAAACAGAACCCTGCCTAATGGCAAACAGATCACCTCAGTGCACCTCATCACATGCCATCTGTATGATAATATATATATATATATATATATATATATATATATATATATATAAAATTAACCGCACTCAAAAAAATTGAACGGAGAAGAAATTTTAACTAAGAAATGAACTTTGTGACAATAAAAGCATTCAAAAAATAGTAAATCACCGACAACTCTTGTAGAACTTTAGCGCTTTCGTCTTATTTATTATCAAGACTTCTTCAGAAAGACATGTTTCATAAGTATGAGCAACCATTTTCACTTCCTTTAAATACATTAGTTCTAGCAGGCCATTTAAATTAACAACAGTTCCTTTCCAATAGTAAAGTGTGAACAAGCAGGGTAAGTAAAGGTAAGGTAAGTAAACTCCCCCATCAGGTGGCATACCCACACATTTCTCTACACACACACTGATACCAAAGCATAGTAGGACTCTCTACCTGACTCCTCCACCTTCCTCCGTTCCCTTCTTTACTTACCTTTGGAGGCAAAGACTCATAAGTTACGTGTCTATATTAGAATCATCACAGCATGACTCTCATCCTTCCCGGTCCCCCCATATTTTTAATTTTTTTTTTTTTTGCTTTTGCATACAATCCCTTTTTGTACACAATCCCTTTTTTGCACACAATCCCTTTTTGCACACAAATCCTTTTTAGTATGCTCACGGCATCACAAGGCTATTACTGTCTGATCAATTTACCTTATGTAACTGCGATTGTAATGTTAATGAAAATGCACACAGCACCCTGCTTGTTCACACTTTACTATTGGAAAGGAACTGTTGTTAATTTAAATGGCCTGCTAGAACTAATGTATTTAAAGGAAGTGTAAATGGTTGCTCATACTTATGAAACATGTCGTTCTGAAGAAGTCTTGATAATAAATAAGACGAAAGCACTAAAGTTCTACAAGAGTTGTTTTTGTGATTTCCTATTTTTTGAATGCTTTTATTGTCACGAAGTTCATTTGTTAGTTTATATATATATATATATATATATATATATATATATATAGGTAGATAGATATATGGAGATATATATATATATATATATATATATATATATATATATATATGTATATATATATATATATATGTATTTATGTATATATATATATATATATATATATATATATATATATATATGTATATATATATAAATATATATATGTGTGTATATATATATATATATATATATATATATATATATATATATATAGATATAGATCTATATATATATACATATATAGATAGATATATAGATATATAGCTAGATATATAGATATATATGTATATATATATATATATATATATATATATATATATATATATATATATATATTGTATTTGTAAATACATAGAGATAGATATACCATTGTGTGCATGACAAATAGTGACAGACGGCTATGTCTACATATATGCATGTATGTATATACATATCTATACATAACAGGTCATTTTGATCAAGAGGCAACATAACTGATCTCAGTTTAACTATGTGTATGAGCCATACCTCTCAACCTCTTAGAGCAAGAAATCTGGACAAAGTGATAAATAAAAGTGGGACAAAGGCACAAAAATAGGGGCAATTTTAAATATTGCTCTTGCAAATTTAGAAATGTGATAAAATAACAGTGTTTGCATTAGGATAATTTTTTTGAAGAGTATGAAGTTTGAAACTCAAATGTCTGTCATTATTTTCTAACTTCAATAATTAATGATTTGCCACTAATTTGCCAGAAAACCACAATTTTATGCAAAATGGACCAAAAATATGTGGCAAAAATCTGGATATTCTGCAAAAATCTGTACAGTTGAGAGGTATGGGCTATGAGCATTCTCAGTGTGATTGTCAGTTCTTATAAAGTGACTCCAGCCCACACGTACCTGTACTTTAGTCTGGGCTTTTTGAGTTCCAGTTGATAATATCTGTCCCTGTTTCTGCAGTACTACACTTCAAGCAAAATGTCCATGGTATTCTCCAGGTGTCTGATGGAATTAGTATGTGACAGAGGAGAATAATGCTACACCACACACAGACTGACATTCTGTCAGAAAAAAAAAAAACAGATAATAATACCTCACATGCAAAAGATGTGGATATTTACAGATTAGAACCATCAACACCATCACCCATGCTAACTCCGCTAGTCCACTGAGCCACACAAGCTGCAAGACAGAGAGGACTCATTCATGACACAATCAACAGCATACATATATATGGTGTTATTCCTGAATTATGTGAGACATAGAAATGCATTATCAATTTCTATGTTATTGCCCTGAGATTGCCTGGCCTGCTGATATACCATTGATGAGTTATATGGGAACACTGCTTTGCTGGGAGTGGGGGAACATCACCACATGTTCTGCTGGGATGCACAAAAGTCCAAATATCATGTGACCCCACTGTTTAGCATCTCCCATGACTGATGTAGTGAATATTCCAACCATGAGGCCTAGTGAATATTAAGAAACACATACTAGTAGAATGGGTATCTGTAGACTCGTGGATGTTACTTCTCTCCAAATAGCCCACTATATCTACCTGCATTAATGAAGCAAATCCATACATACAATACCATTTCATAGTAATAGGTGTTTAGTAGGCTAACAACCACAAGGGCCTATTTAAGCCTAGCCATGTATCCCAAACCTCTGACAAGTTATGACACCTTGTCATCACAATGAACAAAATATGCTGGAGGGATAGGTTCCTGACCCAGAGACTTCTCATACTCTGGAATAGACTGCCCATACATGTTGAGCAGAGCACCTCATTGGCTCTCTTCAAAAGGAACCTTGATGATTGCTTGGGAGATAGGAAATTCACCCTAGGGATCATGTCAGTCACCATGCTAGACAGGGATCCAGAGAAGTAAATATTGTGGGAAGGAATATCAAGGGAATTGTTATGGCTAGTCTTGCATAGGCCCTAGGGCCAATAGCCTAGTACCAACATATGAACCTATGAATTTATAAACACCCTTGATTAGTGTAAGCATGGGCCTGGGAGATGAACCATTTACAGGTTACCTGTTTGCATTAGAGACATAGGTGCCAAACCTGGGATGAATTTCTGGTTTCCCATCCAATTGTCCAAGTTACACTTGAATTGGGTTAGGGAGGAACTCTGCTTCACATAGATGGGGAGCCTGTTCCATAGATGGGGTAGTCTCTGGGATACATACCTATCTCTCCAACAGGTCCTATTTATATCACAGGCAAGGTTTAAGTCTTTAGAATGGGTAATTCTGGTACTGTTTGTTTTGTGGATATGCAGGAGGTCCACCAGAGTGGGGTCTGACAATGCCCTGCATGCCAGGCAAAGATCTCCCCCTAAAAGCCTGTAGGAGACAGAATACAGAGATAAGGCCTTGAGGCGGTCAGCATAGGACATATTACTTATGCCCTGTATTCTTTTAGCGAGGAACCTCTGTGGACATTTCAGTTGTTGGATATGCCTGGTTAGGTACATACCAATGGGGGCATTGCACTCAATGACAGATCTGATGAATGCCCAATACAGTGGAACAATGACTTCCTGGGACTTAGATGCCATATGTTTGTTTATAAGTTGCACAACATAGAATGATTTCCTATCTACTGTAGACACATGATGATCGTAGGCTAGATTACTATCTATGTGTGTCCCTAAGTCCCTGACTACTGGATCAACTCTAAGGGGTATGTTGTCAATATGATAGTTACCAGGGAAGGATGACTTCTCAAAGGATACTATTATACATATCTTGGCATTTAGTTATAGTCCATGGCTTTGACATCAGTTGCTTGTGTCAGCCCCTTAAGGAGAACATTTGTGTCAGTATGAGAGTGAATGACAGCTCCTAATTTGCAATCACCTGCAAATTTAGTCAGACAGAGACCACTGACATTGACCTTGAGTCTGAGAAGTAAATGCCAAAAAGGAGAGATCCAAGGACTGATCCCTGAGGGACTCCACTTGTGACTGGCCTCTTTGTAGATGTGGACTCCCCAAATCTAACTTCATGGGTCCTGTCTGTGAGTCAGTTGGCTATTCATGGGGTGGCATATGGGTTTGTACCTAACCTCTTGAGTTTATCAACAATGCTCGAGTAGGGTATTGTGTCAAATGCCTTGGCCAGGTCAAGGTACGCTGTGTGAATGATTTTACCCTCATCCATTGCTTTGGTGACCTTCTCAAAGAAGTCCACCAGGCTGAGTAGGCATGATCTGCCCTTGACAAAAACAAACTGGATTGGGTCCTGTGTCTGGAGGTTTGCTATATCTCTGTTGATCATCTCCATGATAATTCTTTCCATGGCTTTACATATAAGACTAGTGAGAGTTATGGGTCTGTAGTTTCCAGGGTATGTAGATGGCCCAACCTTTGTGCTGATGGATGACTGTTGCCTTTCTCCATTCATGAGGCATGAAGCCTGTTTGGAGGCTACAGTTAAATAGCAATACAGAGTCCCTGATAGGTCATGTTTCATGCCATTTAGAAGGCATGCTGGGATATTGACTGGGCCTATTGATGCAGCGTTATTGGTGTTAGAGAGAGTATTAAGGACCTGTTCCCCAGTGATAGCAGAGGGAGTTATATTTGATTATATTTCCTGAGGGAAGGTTGAGGGGGAGAGAGGAGTAAAGTTGGAGCTGAATTTATCAGCCAGGAGGTTTGTTATATCTTCAGGCTCAGTATAGGTGACTCCATTTACAATGAGCTCTGCACACAATTGCGTATTACCTTTGGGGTTGCAGACATAGCTAAAGAATTCTTTGTGGTTGTCCTTGGCCTGGGAGGCCAAACATACCTCAACTTTGGCAGACTTTATTTGTCCTCCGAGTTGTTTTTTTAGTTTGATGAGAGTGGTTTTAGCCTGCTGGGTGCTGCACCTCCTAATTTTTGCCATGATTTTCTTCCTCCTGTTATACATCTGATTGATTTTGTGATTCCCACCAGGGTGGCTTTTTAATGAGTTAGTTCTGTACTTCTTCCTAGTGGGTACAGCTGCCTCTATGCAGCTATTAACATGCTTGTACATGGTTTCTGTCAACCATTCTGCATACTCAGAAGCATTCTTAGGGTTTATAGGGGCTTGACATTTTACCAGGTTCTCACTTAATAGCAGGAGGCTAGCCTTAGAATAGTTCCTGAATATTCTTGATTTAGCTGGGGTTCCAGGTTTTATTTTTACTTCAAAGGAGACCATTTTGTGGTCTGACCTTACCAGGGAAGGCATTACAGTAGGGGGTGTTCAGTATCTCCCATATTAGTGAGGACTAGATCCAATTTGGTTTCAACCCTGGTTGGTGCAATGACTATCTGGTCCAGGGAGTTTGTGTTTACAAAATCCAGGAATCTCTGTGTATGTACGTTTGATGTCATATAGGATTCCAAGTTAATAGTGGGGTAATTAAAGTCACCCATGAATATGGTATTGGGTTGGATGGTTAGTGTTTCTAATAAATTTAAATACACGGTATGGGTTTCCTGGGTCATATATGGGGACCTATAGCTTGCAAGGAAGCGATATTGGATTTTACCTATGTGATGTTAAAATGGAGCAGCTCAAATCCATTGTCCTGTTTGACCAACCTTGAAGTGTATATTTTTTATGTAAATAGAGACACCACCACCTTTAGTCCCTACCTGTGAAGTAGCTGGTCTAAATATGTGGAAGGCATTATAATCTTCCACTGCTGATGTGCTGTCCGTGACATTAAACCATGTCACAGAGACCGCACAGACATCAGCATTCGCTAGGGTAAAGAGAGCTTCCAGGAAGTGGAGTTTTTTGTTTAGGCTCCTAGCATTGAGCAGTAATACCTTTAGATTTTCTTGGTTTTGATTTGCTATGTCGGAAGTACTTTCAGTTTGGCATTGCCTAAAAATGGCACTATGGGGGAAGACAATGTTTTAGCTAATATTCAAAAGCCTAGAGCAGAGGGGTGCAGACCATCCCTTGCAAAGCGTGTTGTCTGTTGACCATCTCCTTCCATGTTGACAAATATTGCACCCCCTTAGATTGACACCAGAAACTAAGCCTATTATTAAAGTCAGTCATCTTTTGTTCATGTTGTGGCGTCATCCTTGCAGAAGGTAAAATTCTGCTCAATGCTAGGCTCATACCAGCCTGAGACACATATTCTGAGAGCTCTATGATGTCTCTCTCTTCATATAGTCTAGGGAAGTACATCTCAGGTCATTTAATCCCACATGGTCATACTGGCAATTGTGATCCAATGACCTGAATGCATGCATAATGTGGCGGATCCTAGATCCTAATAAGCAACTGACCTTCTCCTTTGACCTCTTTCTCCTTCAGATGTTCTCCTTACTCAGCCTGGTGAGAGGGACATCAGTGTGTCTCATGACGGAGTCTCCAATGACTTGAATGTTGGATTTTGTGCTGACTTGCTTTATGGGCTTAGAGGTAGAAGCTCCATGAGATGTAGCTCTATGTGTTGATGTGGGTGTTGTTTTGAAAGAGTGCATTTGGAGCTGCTGAGGGTATTTGTTATGTGTACTTTGTCTAGGAGTTCTTTGTGGTTTAGGAAGGTTACATGTAAGTGCCTCAGTATATGTGGATCTATATGTGATTTGAATTGTGTGTGACGGGTGCAGCATGTGTACTACTGACAACCTTATTTACATTAGGAGTACATTTATGTAAGAGCTTTTCCTCCAGTGATGTTGTGTAAATACATCTCTCAAATACCATATCCGTTTGTTTGAGAATGAACTAGTTGCCAGTAAACATGAGGCAATTTCTACATTGCCTCAGGATACTCATATCCACTAAGCTGGTAACGGAGACAGTAAGAAAGTTCATATCCATAGCAAGAGATCCTATTTTATTATTATTATCCTTTCAACTACTGTGCAGGTTAGAGACTTACCTTGCAAATGCAGCAGTTGACAGAACTGTTTGTTAGGGCTGAGCTGACTCTGTCTGATGCAAGCAGTACACAGCCAATACATGTATAGGTACAGGTCGTGTGGGTTGCTTGGCATAAATTTTAATATATGTATGCGAGTAGGAGTAAGGTCCCAGCCCCTAGGTCCCTAGGTTTTCAGAGAATGTGCTACATGTTGTCTCTTAGCCAAGGCCAGGGCATACTGAGCATGCCTACATCTGCATACAGGGACATCAGCAGGGGATTCCTCCTCCGAGTCCTCCTCCGACAGTGGCTGCAGTGATGTAGGCAATGGTGGATGCTTTGTATCCTTTCCCTTTGCTGATCCTGCTGCAGCTGTTTCAACAGGATCATATTATGTAGCATAGCACATACTGTGAACATATGTGCACATGTGGCTGGAGAGTACTGCATGTATCCACCAGATGTATCGAGGCACCTGAACCATGACTTCAGAAGCCCAACATGTTCCTAGTTTGTGCATGTGCCTCATTATGGGTTTCTTCCATGGGTGTGTGTACATTTCTGATGGGTGTCATCATCAATTGTTCCATGGCATAGCCAGAATCTGCCAATAAATGGCCATGTGGGATGTCCCCCTAGCAAACATCTGGTACAGATGTGATGCATCAGTAGAGAAATGAGCTAGCAAGTATGACTGGTGCTCGGCAACCAAGCTAGTGTGAACAATATTGAGAAAAAAGCCAGCACCTCGAGTGGTTCCAATACAAATATTTTATTGTACAAAAACTAGACCGGTTTCAGCTATTCAAGCTTTCATCAGTAGTTCTGATGAAAGCTTGAATAGCTGAAACCGGTCTAGTTTTTGTACAATAAAATATTTGTATTGGAACCACTCGAGGTGCTGGCTTTTTTCTCAATATTGTTCACAGATATGATGCATACCAGATATAGAAGTTGTGATAACTTCCAGGGCTGCTAACACACACATTATGATAATCCCCTGGGCATTGCACATGATCTGGCAGTTGATGGAGTGGTACCCCTTGCAGTTGATGTAGATTCTACCCTCCTCACTGGGTGAGTGTGCTAAACAGTAGAAGTGTTGCATATTGCAGGCCCTTGCCTCTGCTGTGAGGAGAAAAGAACTGTGCTCGCTGACATGTGGTAGCATGGCAACCAAGAAATGGTATAGTACCTTGGATGCAGATGTCTGTGAGAACCCCATCATGTCTCTAGTTGGTCTTTGGAAAGTACCTTTAGCTAGTATCCTAAGGGCTACACATACCTTTGTTTCACTGGGATGGGTTCCCCTCTGTTGGCTCTGGGTCTGAGATGAGGGGGCAGAGATCAGTGAGTTCCTGTAGTATGTCCCTGTGCACCCTGCAGTGCTGTACAATCTCCAGCTCATGTAGCTCCTGGGCCTGAGCACTCTTCTCCTTCTCTGTCTAGGGCTACTGTCAGCAGCAACAGCAGCATTGACTTCAGCATCTAGCACATATATATGTAGCAGACCTGCGGCAGCCCCTGCATTTTCACAGTTAAAATTCCCCAAGTCTGTACTCCAATGGGGAAAATCAGAATGTACAGTGTATGCATACTTTATACAGCTCTTCTGTAGGTGCAGAATGTGTGACTGGCTAACTATGATGCATTCCACATACCTGGAATATAATTAAAATCACTTAATGGCCGTATTTCAGTGCGCGAAACTGCTCAGAGCACCGCGGCTCGCAGCATAGCTTAAACAAGTCAAAACATCTAATTGTATACATCTGGTTTTCAGATACACTCTTCAAGGCTGCATGCTGTGCAAACAATCACTCCAGAGCTTAAAAGAATTTAGAAATCAGTGGACAACCCCCCCCCTAATGTCAGCTACATTTTATGTAAACATCAACATAGGTCTAAGCCTACATAAAGGGGATATTTGACCACGATTACTCCTTTCTGCTATTCAGTAACTCCATCACATTTCCATACATATCCATGCTCACAGCCTGGAAACTGCATGTTTCATAGCCCTACCATATTAGCAACAGCACCAATGCATCATTGTAGGGACCCCATGCAAGGTCCTGCAATACATTTCTGTCACATAATATTAATTTCTTTTTTTTTTCTATAAAGCTTGTTTGTGTACTGCGATGCACAGTGCAAACATGCCAAGATTATTATGAAAAAAAAAAATAAAAATTTAATTTGTTTCCTTTAATTTTCCGATATACAGGATAATAGTTTCACTCATATGTGTATGTGGTATTACATTTTCAGGGGATTACTGCCCATATATTTACAGTTTTACACCTCCTTTTGTCTGTCTACACTCCTGTACATGGAATTTTTCCGCATACACTATGGACAGTGACACAGGGTCTGACCCGATGCCGATCTGCTTGTTGGATTGATCTATCTGCCTCATTTGCATGAAATTCATCTGCTTATGAGGCTATTTGCATGCCATGGAAGTTTCCATGTTTGTGCATGCAAGCGTGCCACCCAGCAGTGCTTACAGAATCTCAAATTATTCATGTCCATGTAAGCAGCGTGGCGCAATACCTACATGGAAAAAATGTTTAGGCGTTATTAAATTCCCCCCTCACTATCTTTCTTTTTTATTTATTTATGGGGGGTGGGGAAGAAGCCAAATCATTTCAAATGCGATTTATGGGGCCTCACAAGCATTTTATTCTCAGGTTGAACATCGAGCTGGCACCTCGGCGTTTGTGAAAAATCTACTGCCAATCATTAACGGACCGGAGTTCCGCTGTGGCGATCCCTAACCGGGAAAAGCCAAAAGACACAGCAACAAGCATTTTATTCTCAAGATTATGGATGATTACTACTCAGTTTTGTGGTAAGTAGCTACTGGCTACCAACCATGAGCCTTAACCCTACAGCATAATCTATTTCTTTCTTGTAAAAAAAAAAAATCAGTTTCTTTCCTTAATAATTTTTTTTCTGTTTTCAGGCCATCATTGGACCATAGGTTGTGGAAAAGATATAAAATTCACCTCAGAGCATTTGGAATCCCATAGTTTCTTGGGCTTAGTAGCCCCTAGTTCCCCAGCATAATTAAATTATTTTCTAGGCAATTATTAAAGTACATACTTGGTCATTTAGAATGTGTTGCAAGGATGTAGAAAAATGCTGACAAGTAAGACAAAGTGCAACAAAACTACTTTGGATAGTATGAGGAAAGAAGTAATAGGAGGGGAAAAAAGGAGATAAATGGGTTGCTTTCCAGGCTGACAGTAGACAGTAGACAATTACTATAAAGCACTTTGCTTGGATCCATATCATGTTAGGCTGCCCATGCAGTCACTGTATATGACATTTGAAAACTGGTGCTCTGGGTGTGGCTTGATAAAAGGGATGTGGCTAGGGGTGTGGCTTATTTGTAAAGAAATGGAAGTTTGCAAAGGTGGCAATCCAATGTGGATGAGTGTAAGAGATTGCAAATTCATCCTATTCCTTAGTGAAATAGTTGGCACACAGCATAAACCACTGGTGTCCACAATTAGCTTTAAGCAGTGATCAGAGATTCCTCCAAGGTCAACAATAACTAGGTTGAAGACTTGATTTGAATAAAAACACAAGACTTCAAGGAAATACTCTAGGCCTTAGCACCTGAGGAAGAAGTGGAAATAGGTGTAGTTGAAGAAGCTTAGCAGTATCTCACAACAGCTTATTTCAGGACTATAGAACAGATAGAAATAAGGCACATAAGGAAAGATGGTGTTGGAATGCAGAAGTGTATGAAGCCATCAAAAAGAAGGAATGCAGGAAAAAAAAAAGGGAGATAGAAAAGACAGACCGGGCTAAGAAGGAATGCTAGGCTAACAAGGAGGCTAAGACAACAGAAATAATGGTAATTAACAAGGCATCAGTGGCACTCTACCATCTTCTGAAAAGTGATTCGGTAGGCAATACTATAAAAAAAAAAACTCTATGTTGCTGCAAAGACATAGGAATAAAGAAGATAGTCATCAGACACCCTTCATAAGGAAAGCCAGCAACAACCTGCTCACCAGTTCACAGGACATCAAAGGCAGATGGAAGAAGTATCTCCAGCAACTTCTGAATTAAGAAAACCCTGCAGAAGCTGTACCTTCCAAGACACAGCCTATAATGAATGAAGAAGATGATGATCCCACCTTAGAGGTAAGAGCAGACTAAGGAAAGTGATGTCACTGAAAGCAGCAGGCTCAAATGAGGTTATGACAGATATGATCAAGATGTTAGGTTAGTTTGGGAAGAGGTGGCTCCACAGGGTACTCATACAACATGGAGGGAAAGGTGTATCCCAAATAACTAGGGAATAAGCATTCAAGTGCCATTGTACAAGACAAAATGTGAATTCACAACTGTGGGCAGTATCCAGGTATCATCCTTCTGGCACACTGCATTAAAGTGCTGGAGAAGGTGACTAATAAACAAATATGTAGCTTAGTAGAAAGTAAGATGGGAGATGTGCAGTTTAGTTTTGAGAACAGGATGCACCACAATCACCCCTCTATGCAGTGAAACAGTTACTTGAGAAGAAGTTAGAGATGAGGAAAAAATCCAACCAGACATTTCAAGATTTGGAGAAAGCATATGACAATGAGCCAAGAAAGCTGATTTGGGCTGTTCTTTCAATGGTTCAAGGCTTAACAACATAGATAGAGTTACTACAAGCCATGTCCAAGGACCAGTGTCATTTTGTACTGTATATTAGCTCAACTGGTTAGACAGTGTACAAATATACAAAAATGTTGACTGTCTGTGGATTCAAAACCCACAAAATCATCATTAGGTTGGTGAGTTTAGCATAATGTTTAAGATCTTTACCTCACAGATACAAGGTATGTGTTATTGGCTAGGCTTAAATTGGCCCTTCAGGGAAGCTAGTCTAATATTCAGCTATGAACTTAGGAACATTACTGAGACTCATAATGAGGTTCCTAGTGGGAGTGGGTGTCCATCAGGATTCAGCTCTGAGCCCACTGTATTTCATACTGATGACGGACTAAATTAGCAAATAGGTAATAGAGGAGAGATCATCAAAGCTGCTGTACTCATATGATGCAGCATTACATGCAGACTCTAAACAAGAACATCAGCAAAAGATAAGGAAATGGAATGTAAAACTGCTTGATGAAACTAAGTACAAATTGTTGCAATGCAGCAAATGAGGGAAATTAGATGAATCTGAAAACTGATATTGAAGGGGAAAGTAGAGGAACAGGATAACTGCTTTATGTACTTGGGAGAGTATTAAGTAGAACCAAGGTTTGACTGAGGAGCTGAGGCAACTAGAACAGAGTGTCGGGGGTAGTGTGTCATTCAATCCATTCATCACTTTCTGAAATCTACTATATGCCTCTCTCACAGCTGTAGACTAAGTACCAGAAATCAGATGAAGAGGAGCTTCTTAAATAGCTAAATCCAAACTCTCATGTGCACTACCATTAGAGCTACCAGGGTCACTCTTAATAGAATAACTGTTGCTGTTGCTGCTTCTCACTTAAGCCCTTCATACAGAAATCCATTGTAAAATTATCACCCTTCATTACATCTTTGACAAAACTCACAATTTCTTTTATTTAAAAAATCTGCAGATTCTTCAGAAACTAATAGTAACATGTTTAGTTATGTTTTAGTATTATGCAATGGATGATGGTAAATGAGCTACTGTGGAAATGCCAAGATTCTGAATCCAATGTGTTTGTATTTGGGGGGGGGGGGGTGTTAGCTTAATGGTGTTTATATCTGTTAAATGGCATGCACACCTTCTGCTTTAGAAATGCATGGCTGTTGAACTTCTGCATAATAAGCATTTGATCATTTAAGGAAAGTAGCAGTCACTGACATTGCAAATTGCTTATTAGTATCACTACATTCTTCTGAGGCTAGCTGACACTGACAACAGACAATACAGCAATGTAATAAAATATGACAATGAACAGTACCAAAAATAACTAAAATTGATTTATTAAGAACTCTAGTGTCTCAGCACAAAATGCCTTCAAAGGAGTAAAACAACACTATCACATCAACCTTATATATATATATATATATATATATATATATATATATATATATATATATATATAATTAAATACATAATTATATTCATTAAACAATCAATTGATTAAATCATATTAAAACCTTTCAGTTCCAATCTAAATTCATAACAGCAGGGGCCAGAGTACCAAATTTAAGAATAAAGATAGTCTCTTTATACAAGTACTTCTTTACTTTCATGAAAACACTTTTTCTCAATTTTCTCTAAAATCGTACCCTGCAAACCCTCTAGATGACCATTATGACACTGCATAAAATGCTTTACAAGAGGACTTTCAAGTTTACCATTTCTTATATCTCTGACATGTTCTTGTAATCTTAACATGAAAGGCCTTTTGTTTTCCCCTATATAAAACATATCACAGGGACATTTTAGAACGTATACAATGCATTCTGTATCACAACAAAATCTATGGACATTAAAATTATGTCCATTAATTTTATCAAAAGTATTAAATATAAACTTACACACTATACATTTAATACAGGGGAATGTCCCCATTTGTACTGGAACGTTATTCATTTTATTAATCAGGACTGAAAATTACTATGCACTATTCTATCTTTAATACGCCATCCTTTACAGAATGAAAACAAGGGGAAACTTACATAGGTCCATAAATCCTTTAAATTTAAAAAGATAGTCCCAATAATATCTTATAACCTTTACTACTTGTTCACTTAAAAGGTCATAAGTAGTGACCACATAAATCTTTTGTTCTTTATCACTTCTTACTCTATTTCTTTGATGGCCACTATAATCCTTATTAACTTCACCCCTCATTACTTTCTGTAAGAAGTCTTGACTGTTTCCTTATTATATCCCCTTTCAATAAACATTTCCACAGTTTTCTTTAATTGCTTTTCCAATTCTTCACTATCATTACATAATCTTTTAACCTTTAACAATTCCCCATATGGGAGTGACTTTATTAGGTGAGGAGGGCGACAACTACTTCCATGAAGAAAATTGGTGCTATCTTGGAGTATTCTATGTACCCTAGTTTTAATTCCTCCATTAATTACGCCTTCAAGGCAGACATCCAAAAATACTACCTGATGTCCATATTGAGGTTCATCAAATTGTAGACCAAACAATTGATTGTTGTAAAACAACAAACATTGATCAACTTTTTCATAACCACCCTTACATTTAAAAACAATATCATCTATGTATCTATAATACTTAATGACATGTTTCTTAACAAACTTATTAGTATATATACATTCAAATTCAGATAAACATGCATGGGGGCAAAAGGTACATCTATAGCTGCAAACTTAAAGCATTAAAATGTACTGACATTTCTTTACTCATCAGCCACTCTAGTTTATCATAAAATTGTTGCATCTCCACAGACAGAAAACCACCTGAACACTGTCCAATGGATTTAAATGGATTAGTGACCCTTCTTTTACACTTTTCCTGGAGGAATTTATCCCAAGGTTTGATTTGATTTTCTCCTCCTAGGGAAGTTGCACCTTGATCTCTCCCATTTGTACAGTATACTGCTCAATAATATGTTGTGTAGCATCATTTAACTCTCGCCTAAAAATTCTAGTCAAATTATACGATGGGTCACCAGACATGAAACGCAATCAAGCAATGTAGTATATATGCATGCCCACTTATTTAAAGTTACTAAAATAGATTGCAATGTCAGTGGCACAACAGGTAACATAGTCAACTCTGCTGCATTATGGGGGATATGTTCCACTCCTATGTATGTTGTCCTTTGGATTACATGTTAAACTGAGGCCCCATCTGCTTGATTGGTAGTAGCTCAAGTTTATGTAAAAGATCTCACATCACCTATCTAAAAGTGTATGGGTCCTTTATTAAAACAATCATAGTTATTTACATTCTTGCTTATTTACATCATATATACATATTTTTCATTATATACACTGTATACAATATTTACAAACCTTCATCAGATACATACAACATTTAGTTATTTCTTGTTTGAACCCCACTCCAATTTTGACTTCCAAAACATTATCTTTTTCAATATTGTGGCCAAATTCCATTTTTCATTAAACATGACTTCCTTAACTCTTTGATTTCGAATTAACCATAATATATACATTTTATTCATCAATTCTTTCAACTTCTTTTTACTTTTGCTTCTATAATGCCCAACTTCAATCATATCCATATTTAAATAACTCATATCTTTAAAATCTTCCACATAATTCATATCTAGAATATTTTCCATAAGATTTTAACTCTTTTGCATTCTAGAAAAACATTTTCACTGATTTCAAAATTATCATAATGCAATCATACTCTATCTTTTCTACCTTTGTAAGGCATATTCACCTTTACTAGTAGTTTTTGTATAGTCAGCCTCCACAGAAAATCTTGACACTCCATAGTTCCCTTACATCTTTCCAGTCTTGCCTTAATAGCACTCTTTTTATTATGCTTAAATCGTTCCATTGGATATATCCCATAATACGTTTCCATATTCTTATTACACCATTCTTTTCATTCATTTTGAGTCTCTTTCATATTTATTTTCTAAAAGATAAACTTATCTTGAAAATTCTCCATTTCTTTATTACAACAATATTGAACGAAGAAAAGTTAACCTCTCTGTTTTATAATTTAAACTTAATATTTTTGTTAAAAAGATACCAGATTTTCCTTTAAAAATTTCATTATATGAATATAAATATATAAATTTAGTGAAGCACTATATGCAATAGGGTTTATTAGCCCCAGTCCTTCTTTTTCTTTTCTCACATATAGAACGCATCTTTTAACCAGGTTCAACCTTGATCCCCAAATGAAAGAAAATAGTATATTATATACTTTTTTCACTCACATCAAAGGAACACTGAAAATACCATCTAAATATGTACTTTTGGATAAAAATATGCAATTAATTAAGTGAAGTTTTTATTCAAAGAGAACCTAAAAGACTTCCAAAGAACACACATTTCATTTCCTCTATTTTGTCTTTCCATATTGTTTCTATAATTTCTTGTTTTCCAAAATGAATTCCAAGAATTTTATTTTTTGTCGTATTTATCTATTTATTTATTCTAATTTATTTGGCATTTGTTTACTAGGAAAGCCCAAATGGGCATGAATCCCATTTGCAGCGGAGGTCCATGGAGAAAAGCTTCAACACGCATAGTTCAATTAATAAACTACATAATATTATCACATGAAGTACAGTAACAAATAGCAGAAGTGACCGCCCAAACTTCTTGCATCAGAGGCACATGGAATATATGCAAATGATCCTTATGAACATCAGGTGTTTCAGCTAATTGGCGATTCTGAATGACCATGACTTGTTTTGTCGTTTTAATGGCCCATGACTTGTTTTGTCAGTGGAAGTTCTAGCTTTGCTGGAGTTTTCATTTTGTTTTTACTGACTGGTTTTTCAGTGACCTTCTCACTCATTGTTTTAGTTTGTTGTTTGGGATATTTTTGCAGTGACCCTAATGATAATGGACATCAGCTGGGTATAACAGCCCTGTGTTTCTAATGCTTAATCAAACATTCTGCTTGTGCTATGCTGATGAGGTCATAACAAGACTGAAATATGCATATCCACAGCTAGTGGGGTTTGGCTTTATTGGCCTAAAATTATCCATTAAAATGACGAAACAAGTCATGGGTAGAATTGGCAATTAGCTGAAACACCTTATGTTCATATGGATCATTTGCATATATCCCATGTGCCTCTGATACAAGAGGGTTGGGAGGTCACTCAGTGGAAGTTCTAGCTTTGCTGGAGTTTTCATTTTGTTTTTACTGATTGATTTTTCAGTGACCTTCTCACTCATTGTATTAGTAATAATTTAAAGAAGGCTATGGTATTGATCTATCCCTGTATCAAGCTTATTTCAGTTTTGTTTATTTGTTAACCAGGATAGAGCACACTGATCTCCATAGACCTTTTTCATAGTATTGAAAAAATGTGTGATTCATATTAGGGAACTGTTTAATGGGAAGCACATAGTAGAATTTATAATTTGATGTATAAACAAAGGCTTCTTTAGTTTTAGTTTAGAATAGATTTGTCTATATGTATGAGAAAACAGACAGAAGAGGAACAATTGTCCTTATGTATATTACTGAGCATGAATCAAAAAGGTTAACCTACTTGCTGATACAACATTATACAAATGTTTCTAGAAATGAAGTGAATAAAGCATGCTAACTGATAGTTAGATTGCTGAATAATATGTTATTGGAAGGCTGTATTTCAATAAAACTGCTTGGTTTTCAAGGTTTTTCCCCATATTTTAAGTCTTTTATTTGAATGTAAAAGAAAAAAATTCATGAGGACTCCCTGGTTAAGAATGGCAGTAGGATCAATAAATTTTAACCTTTATCAATATTTTTGATAAAGTAATAAAGGAACTCATGAGTAGATCAGCTTGGAAAGATAAGATTCATTTTAATTTTAATTTAATTTAATTTTATTTTATTTTTTACTTCTTATTTTGGGTTCCTATTACCAGATCGAAAGACCGTAATCACAAATAAGAAAAGAGCGATATATATTGTGCAAAATATGGAATCGCCGAACATCCAAAACAGTGAAAATTTAAATGTCGAAGTGTAATGGTTGGCCCGTCTGCGGTATAGCTCTGTAAGGTAAGTGTGCGATAGATAGGACTTTAGGGTTAGGATGTGGGTTAAGGTAAGTGAACAGATAGGTAATGTATGTAAGACTTAGTGTAGTGTTAAAAGAAGGCTTTTATTTAACTGTATGTATGTGTATTATTTTTTTTTTTTGGGTGTATGTCTGTAGGGGAAGTGTGCGGTAGTTACAAACCTTAGGGTTAGGGAGGGGTTAAGGATAGTGCATAGATAGTTGTGTATGTGGGGTTTAGTATAGTGTTGGAAGTAGGGTTTTGTTAAATGTATGTATGTGTATTATTTATTTTTTTGGGTGTATGTCTGTAGGGAATGTGTGCGGTAATTCTGGACCTTAGGGTTAGGGAGGGTTAAGGATAGTGCATAGTTAGTTGTGTATGTAGCGTTTAGTGTAGGGTTAGAAGTAGGGTTTTGGTGCTTTACTTTAGGTTAGAAGTAAGGTTTCGTTAGTGTATGTATGTGGTTTATTTATTTTGTTTGGGTAGGTAGCATGTAGCGGGTGGTGGGGTTGGCTGACTATGACAGTTCGATATTTTATTTTTCGCTGTTTAGTACATTCAAGATTTTCGCGGTTATAGGTATTCACGTAAAGGTTTTTTCGATTTGCAAATATAGATCCCTTATTTTCACTGTTTGTTGGAAGAAAGGGATAGCTTATAGACTGAAAGATTTATTTTGATTTACATTTTGTTATTTTACTTCTAATTTTCACTGTTTGTGGTTAAAAAGGGATAGATTGTAGACAGGTAAATTGCAACCATTCTAAGGGGGCCTCGTTAGGTATAAATTGACTCACACTGTAGATACAACAATCCAGAGCTTTTCTGAAACAATCCAGTCCTGATTTGGGATTTACTGTGCAACTTCTTAGTAAGAGGAGATTTATTTTGATTTATATTTTAATTTTAACCTCTAATTTTTACTGTTAGAATGAGGTATGACTGTGAGTGATAATGAGCAGAAACCATTGTGTGCGCTGTCTTGTGATGTAAAGGAATCCAGCATTTTAGTGTGCCTGGCAAAACTGCTACAGTAGGTCAGAGTAATGACTTTATAAATTACTTCCCTTTGTTTAAGGTTAGCTTAGTGTACTTAATTTAATATTTAGTTATATATCTTTTGTGTTATTTTCTCATAGAAGTTGACTTCAAATTTATTCTGTGGTTACTGGTTTTGATAATTCTTTTCTTTTAGAATTTTTTGTTTGTTTGCAGCTGAAAATAGATTCCTAAAATGAGTATGCCATTAATGATTTGCTGAAGGATGAGTATCTTGCACAGTGTGGTAAATGCAATGTATATTTAAAAGTAACACCTGATAAAATTGGTGATTTGTGCTCATGTGAAAAGTTGGTTGATTTGCTTACTATTATTGTCAGTAAATCTTGACTTACTTGTGGAAAACTACTGCTGCATATATCAATGGCTGGGATGATGGGTCTATGTTATAAGACTGACATTTGAAAACATCGCACAATATATGGGTCGACACCATATGGTCGATGTCTTCAAACATCGTCCTTATAAAAAGACAAAAAGGAAAAAGTACCTTAATGGGTTTAAGCAGGGGGGCAAGCCCCCCTGCACCCCCCACACCGCTACTTAAATACACCAACTCCGAGACCGCACTACATTGCAGCAAATGGAAATCTCTCCTTACAGCGATTTCCATTTACCTTCGAATTCTGAGTATTCAATATTCTCGTGTGGACAATGTCAGCTTCGACATTGTCGGCTTTAGAGAATATAATATAAACCCGGGCTAATGAGTTAGATGTTAGGCAAAGCACAAACAAAATACATTAAGGAAGTGCCTATTGTCAGTAAAGATCACTCAACCACTATTAAACATGATATTGGAATTCAGGATACATGTATTCATCAATTTGAGGATTCAGTGCATGTTTAAGAAAATAAAAAGTAAGAAAGGAAGAAATTCACAGCAAATGACAAGGAAGAAAATAAATTGATTAATGTATTTTATGTGAAGAGAATATACAAAAAAACAACACTTATTTGTTAAGTAGCAGACAGATTACAGAGTAAAATAACATTGTTCAATCAGAAAATATTCAGTCTATAGAAAAGGCATAATTTTTCTAATAGTGAATGTAGACAAAAAGGCATGGGGCAGGTGAAAGGAAGAAATCAAAACTGAACTTGGAAAGATGTATTCCTGTAAGAAAAAGGAGGAGGAAGACACATGTTGACAACCTGGCTCAAACTGTGGAAGTACAAAGCCAGCTGGATGAGAACTGTATGCTTACAAATGTAATAAGCAATGAAAATCTTGAAGACCATTCCTTTCTAACAATTGATAGGGCTAATGTTACTGAATTAGAAGTTGAAGATTCTTCAGATCTGGTCAGAAATGAAATAGTATTAATTGGAAATTCAGTTATTAAAGGAACTAATACTTACACTTGCAGAGAATATAATAAACATTGAATAATGTTATGTTTGACTGGAACAAAATTACAGGAATGGTGAAAGTTCTCAAAATGCCTTAATGCAATGAAGTATGGAGCTGGTTTTATTGATATTGGTAGAAATTATCTTATCTGCAAGGACTTTGACTGTTAGTAGGAACTTAAATCTCTTTTAGACAACATAGCTTGCACAGGTGTTAGGTATTATAGAGAAACTCTCCCAGTTAGGAATTAACCCCTACCTTACCAGATGGGTAGCCAACTGGCTCATCAACAGGATACATACTGTCAAAGTGGGTGACTTTACCTCTAGCAAAAGACCAGTAACCAGTGGTGTCCCACAGGGTTCCATTCAGAATTTCATTCTTCTTATGGAAGGTATAAACAAATGATGCTGGCAATATGGAATCTAGCAGAAGAGGGGACAAATATTACTATTGTTTTTCAAGTGATACGGTGAGTTACATTAAGGGACAAGTGTTTTGGTTGGAGATAATACTAGAGGCTGTTCATATTTATGCCAGCAAAATAAAGAGAAACAGTGGAGTTTTTACCTCGGAGATCAAACTCTTTCCAGGGTCAACAAAAGGTTGAATGTCTACATAATAATAATAATAATAATAATAATAATAATAATAATAATACAATAATAATAATAACAGTGATATCATGAGAAAAATAGCATGCGAGTGGAAAAGAAGTGGAAGAAATAAAATACATGGAACAGACAGCCAAGCAAACATGGAGTGAGGGAGCAGGAGAAAAAGGTCAGATGTTTGCAGACATGATGGAGGTAAAACAACAACCACACCAGCAACAGGTTACTCAATGGCACTTAAATATCCCAAACGAGATCCCTCAGTCAAGGAGTAGAGATGCCTGTGCCAATAATTAAGAACAGAATGCCACTGAAGTACTTGGCTATATAACAAAAACATGTGGGCCTAGTCAGCTATAAATTCACACAGACTATAGACAGAACACTCCAGAACTTAAATTAAACAATCCAGTGTTCATTTGAGATTGATTCTGAAACTGCTTGGAAAGATAAGATTCATTTTAATTTTAATTTAATTTAATTTTATTTTATTTTTTACTTCTTATTTTGGGTTCCTATTACCAGATCGAAAGACCGTAATCACAAATAAGGAAAGAGCGATATATATTGCGCAAAATATGGAATCGCCGAACATCCAAAACAGTGAAAATTTAAATGTCGAAGTGTAATGGTTGGCCCGTCTGCGGTATAGCTCTGTAAGGTAAGTGTGCGATAGATAGGACTTTAGGGTTAGGATGTGGGTTAAGGTAAGTGAACAGATAGGTAATGTATGTAAGACTTAGTGTAGTGTTAAAAGAAGGCTTTTATTTAACTGTATGTATGTGTATTATTTTTTTTTTTGGGTGTATGTCTGTAGGGGAAGTGTGCGGTAGTTACAAACCTTAGGGTTAGGGAGGGGTTAAGGATAGTGCATAGATAGTTGTGTATGTGGGGTTTAGTATAGTGTTGGAAGTAGGGTTTTGTTAAATGTATGTATGTGTATTATTTATTTTTTTGGGTGTATGTCTGTAGGGAATGTGTGCGGTAGTTACGGACCTTAGGGTTAGGGAGGGGTTAAGGATAGTGCATAGTTAGTTGTGTATGTAGGGTTTAGTGTAGGGTTAGAAGTAGGGTTTTGGTGCTTTACTTTAGGTTAGAAGTAAGGTTTCGTTAGTGTATGTATGTGGTTTATTTATTTTGTTTGGGTAGGTAGCATGTAGCGGGTGGTGGGGTTGGCTGACTATGACAGTTCGATATTTTATTTTTCGCTGTTTAGTACATTCAAGATTTTCGCGGTTATAGGTATTCACGTAAAGGTTTTTTCGATTTGCAAATATAGATCCCTTATTTTCACTGTTTGTTGGAAGAAAGGGATAGCTTATAGACTGAAAGATTTATTTTGATTTACATTTTGTTATTTTACTTCTAATTTTCACTGTTTGTGGTTAAAAAGGGATAGATTGTAGACAGGTAAATTGCAACCATTCTAAGGGGGCCTCGTTAGGTATAAATTGACTCACACTGTAGATACAACAATCCAGAGCTTTTCTGAAACAATCCAGTCCTGATTTGTGATTTACTGTGCAACTTCTTAGTAAGAGGAGATTTATTTTGATTTATATTTTAATTTTAACCTCTAATTTTTACTGTTAGAATGAGGTATGACTGTGAGTGATAATGAGCAGAAACCATTGTGTGCTGTCTTGTGATGTAAAGGAATCCAGCATTTTAGTGTGCCTGGCAAAACTGCTACAGTAGGTCAGAGTAATGACTTTATAAATTACTTCCCTTTGTTTAAGGTTAGCTTAGTGTACTTAATTTAATATTTAGTTATATATCTTTTGTGTTATTTTCTCATAGAAGTTGACTTCAAATTTATTCTGTGGTTACTGGTTTTGATAATTCTTTTCTTTTAGAATTTTTTGTTTGTTTGCAGCTGAAAATAGATTCCTAAAATGAGTATGCCATTAATGATTTGCTGAAGGATGAGTATCTTGCACAGTGTGGTAAATGCAATGTATATTTAAAAGTAACACCTGATAAAATTGGTGATTTGTGCTCATGTGAAAAGTTGGTTGATTTGCTTACTATTATTGTCAGTAAATCTTGACTTACTTGTGGAAAACTACTGCTGCATATATCAATGGCTGGGATGATGGGTCTATGTTATAAGACTGACATTTGAAAACATCGCACAATATATGGGTCGACACCATATGGTCGATGTCTTCAAACATCGTCCTTATAAAAAGACAAAAAGGAAAAAGTACCTTAATGGGTTTAAGCAGGGGGGCAAGCCCCCCTGCACCCCCCACACCGCTACTTAAATACACCAACTCCGAGACCGCACTACATTGCAACAAATGGAAATCTCTCCTTACAGCGATTTCCATTTACACGCTCGAGATTCTGAGTATTCAATATTCTCGTGTGGACAATGTCAGCTTCGACATTGTCGGCTTTAGAGAATATAATATAAACCCGGGCTAATGAGTTAGATGTTAGGCAAAGCACAAACAAAATACATTAAGGAAGTGCCTATTGTCAGTAAAGATCACTCAACCACTATTAAACATGATATTGGAATTCAGGATACATGTATTCATCAATTTGAGGATTCAGTGCATGTTTAAGAAAATAAAAAGTAAGAAAGGAAGAAATTCACAGCAAATGACAAGGAAGAAAATAAATTGATTAATGTATTTTATGTGAAGAGAATATACAAAAAAACAACACTTATTTGTTAAGTAGCAGACAGATTACAGAGTAAAATAACATTGTTCAATCAGAAAATATTCAGTCTACAGAAAAAGGCATAATTTTTCTAATAGTGAATGTAGACAAAAAGGCATGGGGCAGGTGAAAAGGAAGAAATCAAAACTGAACTTGGAAAGATGTATTCCTGTAAGAAAAAGGAGGAGGAAGACACATGTTGACAACCTGGCTCAAACTGTGGAAGTACAAAGCCAGCTGGATGAGAACTGTATGCTTACAAATGTAATAAGCAATGAAAATCTTGAAGACCATTCCTTTCTAACAATTGATAGGGCTAATGTTACTGAATTAGAAGTTGAAGATTCTTCAGATCTGGTCAGAAATGAAATAGTATTAATTGGAAATTCAGTTATTAAAGGAACTAATACTTACACTTGCAGAGAATATAATAAACATTGAATAATGTTATGTTTGACTGGAACAAAATTACAGGAATGGTGAAAGTTCTCAAAATGCCTTAATGCAATGAAGTATGGAGCTGGTTTTATTGATATTGGTAGAAATTATCTTATCTGCAAGGACTTTGACTGTTAGTAGGAACTTAAATCTCTTTTAGACAACATAGCTTGCACAGGTGTTAGGTATTATAGAGAAACTCTCCCAGTTAGGAATTAACCCCTACCTTACCAGATGGGTAGCCAACTGGCTCATCAACAGGATACATACTGTCAAAGTGGGTGACTTTACCTCTAGCAAAAGACCAGTAACCAGTGGTGTCCCACAGGGTTCCATTCAGAATTTATTTCTCAGTAGTACAGACAAATTTGGATCACCTTTAGCCGACCACCAAGTTTACTGATGATTACAAACTGGAAGCAGTCATTGAGTACCCCAATTATGTTAATATACTGCAAACAGGGTTAACACAGAGTTAACACAGAAAAATGATTGGTGCCAAAACAACAGATTAAATCTAAGTGCAAAAATGCATTAATATTCCCATTGGGAAAGCTGGAATCCCTGCTAATTACATTATAGACAGTACCCCCCTAAATGTAGAGTCAGTAGTACATGATCTGAGTACTCAAGTTGATAGCAACCTGACATTTGACCATCATGTATCTACAGTAGTAAGGAAATCATTCTGTGTGGCACATTTGATAAATAAAGGCATCACATCTAGATCTAAAGAAGTTATAATTCCTTTATATTTGGCCCTCATCAGACCAGTAATTGAGTACAGTGGTCCCTTTTGCACGTACCTTATCAGACACCTGCAACAACTGTAGAGACCAATGAGGTTTCTCTCCAAAAAAGTTACAGGGTACACAAAACAAGTCTTATGCAGAAAGACCTGCCATTGTATTCTCTCTCCTACTGGTTGCTAAGAGGTGACCTGTACCTGGCTTACAGGGCAGTCTCTGGCCTGGCCCTAATAGAAAATGCGATACATTTGCAAATCAAACTGCACGAGGGTCACTGTCTCCAGGGATCTTAACCTAACCTCTGACATGAACAGGTCATGCTCAAGAGATAGATACATCTCCCAGAGATGGCCACTTCTCTGGAACAAGCTTCTAATTCACATAGGTTCATAGGTAAGCACTAGGCTATCTGCCCAAGGGCATCTATATGCCTAGCCAGACTGTGTTGGCTTTCGCCGCCCCCCTTAGATTAGTTCCCTGTGCCTCGGTCCAGCAGAGCCATTAGTTCCCTGGCCTCTGTCCAGCAGAGCCACTGCAGTGAACCCTGGGGTAAATTTTGTGTTTCCCATCCACTCGTCAAGGTTTCTCTTGAAGAGTGTTAGTGAGGGGCTCTGCCTAATGTAGATTGGAATCATGTTCCAAAGCATGGGGAGTCTTTGGGACAGGAATCTATTCCTCCAGCAAGTCCTATTTATCGTTGTGTTGAGGTTTAGATCCCTAGAGCGTGTGGCTCTTGGGGATTTGTTTTTTTTTACGTGGATCATGTCCATCAATTCTGGGTTGAACATGGCCTTGTATGTCAGGCAGAGATCACCTCTGAGTAAGTGGTATGCAACCGAGTACAGCTGGAGTTTCTTCAGTCGGGCTGCATAGAGCAAATGTTTGAGGTCAGTAATCCTCTTGTTGAGGTATTTCTGTGGCACGTACCTTATCAGACACCTGCAACAACTGTAGAGACCAATGAGGTTTCTCTCCAAAAAAGTTACAGGGTACACAAAACAAGTCTTACGCAGAAAGACCTGCCACTGTATTCTCTCTCCTACTGGTTGCTAAGAGGTGACCTGTACCTGGCTTACAGGGCAGTCTCTGGCCTGGCCCTAATAGAAAATGCGATACATTTGCAATTCAAACTGCATGAGGGTCACTGTCTCCAGGGATCTTAACCTAACCTCTGACATGAACAGGTCATGCTCAAGAGATAGATACATCTCCCAGAGATGGCCACTTCTCTGGAACAAGCTTCTAATTCACATAGGTTCATAGGTAAGCACTAGGCTATCTGCCCAAGGGCATCTATATGCCTAGCCAGACTGTGTTGGCTTTCACCGCCCCCCTTAGATTAGTTCCCTGTGCCTCGGTCCAGCAGAGCCATTAGTTCCCTGGCCTCTGTCCAGCAGAGCCACTGCAGTGAACCCTGGGGTAAATTTTGTGTTTCCCATCCACTCGTCAAGGTTTCTCTTGAAGAGTGTTAGTGAGGGGCTCTGCCTAATGTAGATTGGAATCCTGTTCCAAAGCATGGGGAGTCTTTGGGACAGGAATCTATTCCTCCAGCAAGTCCTATTTATCGTTGTGTTGAGGTTTAGATCCCTAGAGCGTGTGGCTCTTGGGGATTTGTTTTTTTTTACGTGGATCATGTCCATCAATTCTGGGTTGGACATGGCCTTGTATGTCAGGCAGAGATCACCTCTGAGTAAGTGGTATGCAACCGAGTACAGCTGGAGTTTCTTCAGTCGGGCTGCATAGAGCAAATGTTTGAGGTCAGTAATCCTCTTGTTGAGGTATTTCTGTGGTCTTTCCAGCTGTCGCAGGTGTCTTGTAAGGTACATCCCAAATGGGACGTTGTACTCTATGATGGGTCTGATAAGTGATGAGTAGAGGGGCACAACCTCTTTTGTTCTAAATGCGAACCGTTTTGTGATTAGGTGGGCCACATAGAAGGATTTTCTAACCATCTTGGCAATATGATTATCAAAGGAGAGATTACTGTCTACTTGGGTTTCCAGATCCCTTATTACATTTTTTGTATTTAGGGGCTACTACGTATGTGGTAGTTCACGGGTACTTTGTTTTTTCCAAAGGGGATGACTATCCACTTTTTGGCATTTAGCTTGAGGCTATGATTTTGACACCAGGTATCCGTCTCAGTGAGACACTTCTGGAGGATTTCTGTATCAGCTGGAAAGTCAATTATAGCCCCCAGTTTGCAGTCGCCTGTGAACTTGGTCAGCCATAGTCCTCCTGTGCTTGCCAGTACCTCTGAGAAGTATATACTGAACAAGAGGGGTCCCAGGACTGAGCCCTGGGGGACGCCACTTGTAACTGGTTTAGAGTTGGATGTAGAGCCTGCAACTGTCACCATGTGGGCTCTATCTGTGAGCAAATTGGCAACCTATCTCGTGACATAGGGGTTTATGTTTAAGCTGATGAGCTTGTCTATAATACCAGAATGGGGAAGGGTGTCAAAGGCCTTTGCGTGGTCTAGGTAGGCTGTGTGGACCTCCTTTCCCTTGTCTAAAGCCTTGGTAACTGTCTCAAAGAAGTCGACCAGGTTTAGGAGGCATGATCTGCCATTAACAAAGCCAAACTGTGTAGGGTCCAATGTTTGAAGGTTCCCAATGTCTCTGTTAATGAATTCCATGATGATGCACTCCATAGCCTTGTTCCCGGGGTCCGTTGTGGCTCCACCTTTGTGGAGCGGGATAACTGTTGCTGTGCACCACTCTATGGGTACATAGCCTGTAGAGAGGCTGAGTTTGAGCAGTGTGTTTAGGTGAGGGGTTAGTTCATTTTGGAGCTCATGTAAGACACAGCCTGGGACACTGTCTGGTCCCATGGAAACTGTAGTTTTGGCTTTGGATAGGGCTGTTTTAACCTGTGTGTCAGTGATTGCTGGGGCACTACATTCTTCTGGTATGGTTATGGGCCCTTTAGGGGGTGAGAGTGGGGTAAAGTTTGCACTAAACCTGTCTGCCAGAATGTTGGCAAGATTGGTCGGTTCAGTGTATTTTGTGCCATTCTGCACTAACTCAGAGCAGATCTGATAGTTTCCACTTAGGTTCTTGACATAGCTAAAGAACGCTTTGTGGCTATCACTGGAGTCCTTGGCAATTTTTCTTTTGAAGCTAGCCTTGGATGATTTTATGAGGGATCATAGCTTCTTGCTGATACTGATCAGGGATGTCTTTCCTTCTTGGGATTTTACTCTTTTCTGTACTAGTTTTCTACTTCTATTGTATAGCTTGTTTATGGCAGGGATCTACTAGACTAGTTTCCTTTTCTTGGAGGAGTAAGTCTTGGTTTTGCTTGGGATAGCATGATCCATGCATTCTTGCAGGTGCTCATAGAGTGCCTTTGTAAGGGATTCAGCAGCTAAATTTGTAAGAGAAATATATGAGGTGTCCCTATTTTTTGGCTTTGTCCCCCCATTATAAATGTTTTTGTCCAGATTTCTTGTTTTAAAAAGTTGAGAGGTATGGAACCAATGGATTTTTCTCAAATCACTTACAGATAGGAAAATTAGGTTAGCGTAAATGAGAAGATTTTTTGAGCACATACCTACATGAAAAAAATGGCCCATTATTAAAAAATCAAAATGTATATAACATCCAGGCCTAATTGAAAAATATTTATTTAGGATGGTATACTTTTATCAAAACAAGGGAAGAGAATTTTTGCAGCAAATATATTGCAAAATTTGACTAACACAATAAAGGATGTTTGCCAGGTCAGTAATCCAACAGTTCACAGATAGTAACATTTTATGCATTAGTCAATAGATTTTTACAGGCAAATTGGCTAGGATCTCCCAAGATTTATGTTAATATTGTTTATGAAACATGGTTAAAGAACAATGACTGGAAAGCAGTTCTGTTAGGATGCAAATGCTTTAACTGTAACAGGCATTCTAACAAAAAAGGGGGAAGTGTGGGATTAAAGATTGTTATGAGACCTGTGATTATTACATATTCAATGATAACACCAATACTGTAAATTGTGTAACTGTGTCAATAAAGAAATGCTTGAGACATATAACAATTGTTGGGTGTGTACAGACCACCAAAGTCAAGTGCTGATGACATGGAGGAATTCAAATATTTCTTGAATAAAACACAGGTGGGAAAACAAATAGGGGCTGGGGACTTATATTTACAATATTCAGACTGGAATAACGTAGATTCAACAATAAAAAATATTTTCAGGAACAACAATTGCTTCAGATTGTAAAAAAAATCCTTTTCGGGAATGAAACATACTACCCACAGAAATGGCTGTTACTACATTTCAAGTTTATTACCATTGATGTGGAATGATTATGGGATTATAAAGGATAAATTATTGCTAGATAATTATGTTAAACTAAAATCAAAATCAATGCACAGAACATTAATAACAGACTAGATGTTAGCAAAACAGTCACTACGTAAAATTAAATTGAATGATGCTTTCAGTGTAAAAACTGCAGAAGTAATATGAAAATGAAATTGACTTAAAAAAAAAAACAAATATAAGAAATTGAAAGAAGAGGTCAAACCCTAACTTTGAAAACTGAAATAAATAATCTGAACAAACAAATTAAAGGATTCTATGTGCTTTGGTTCACATTTACATTTGTCGACACCCAGGACACACCACAATACATTAAAAATGTGAATGTCAACTTGCTAGTATGCATGTAATGAGAAACAACCAAAACATATAAATCTGAAACCCAAAAAAAAAATTAAAAACATAATTGTTTTGGAGGAGACAAGCCCACCAGCACCCTACTCCCTGCAAATTAAATATACTAACACCGAGATTGCACAAACACAAACCTTGAGAATTATGCAGTAACACACATCTGTTGACTATTTGTTTAGTCGACCAAAAGCAGTTGACTAAATAGATATAAACACACAGTTGACTGAAGCATCTGTAATCAATTAAATACAGTGTGAAACAGGATCAAGAAAAAAAATTGATGACAATTTGTATAAAAACAAAGCATAATAGGAAAACATTTTATAATAGGAAAACATTTTATAAATGCATATGATGTCATAGCAGTAAGTAGATTCTAAAATTTATTCTCAAACACAACAGATATAGATATATTTACAAACTGTTATGCAAAGCAGTTTGGGTCGAGAAAAAGGGATAATAAATTTCTAAGTAACATCCAGGTAACTTCAGATAATGAAATGACATGAAATTATATTGAATGACTACTGCATAAACTAGGAGGCAGAATTAACAATAATGTTTTGAGAACACTTCAACATGAACTTGCTGTATCATTATATTTGAATCAAACAGTGAGACAGCGATCCGTCTCTGCTAGGTTATCCAGTCAAATAGTGAGCAGGACTCGAAAAAGGATAGAAGCAACGTTTATTAAATAAAAATAGACAAGAAAAGTCTAAAAAGTATGGTAAGCGCTTTCATCTGCGTTTGCAGACTTCATCGGACAACTATACAGCAGAATTTGAAACATTTTTAACAAAGTTTTGGCACCAAATCCATTCAAAATTTTTTTTCAAATAGCTGACGTCAACTTTTAAAGTGCCAGTGCATATAACTTGTAAAAACACATATTAAATTCAAGTTTCCACAATAACATCCATACGTGTCGAAGTACATAATCAACATGATGTACTCCACAACTAAAAACACATAAATAATAAATAAGATGCAATAATGATCATAATACCCACTACCATGAAAAATATTAAAATTATGTTAATTATAATATATACAAAATATAAGATATGTAAAAAGATATGTAAATAAATAAATATAAATGCTTATGAAACTAATCTGCCGAATGGTGACTAATAGCCTGCATAAACAGCACATATTTCACTAAGGGCAGCTTAAAACAGGAAGTGTACAAGGCTAACACTAAATAAATCACTAATATTACAAAATCTAAATATACATAAAAAAGTGCCTAAAAGTTGTGCACATTCAACTTATAATAGTTGTAATAAAGGTTTGATGGAAATAAAATCATTAATACCTGGAAACTTTGTGGCATTGGTCTTCATCTGCCACATACTTTCTTTTTATCCTAGAAGAGCTTTAAAATTACCTCCTCATGGGGATTTTACTACCTGATCAATTATAGCAAATCTAAAGACATGAGCATCACCGTACTGTTTAATATGTCTATATAAGGCATTATTGGTGTCTTGGACCTTAATCCTATACAGATGTTCATAAATCCACCTCCTTAATTGCCTTTCAGTTTTTCCAATGTAGAAAGCTGTGCAGGACTCACATTTTGCAAGATATATTATATTAGTACTGTGACAATTCCCTTTCATAAACTTAATATAAGTTCTGTTTATATCATCCAGTTTGCATCCCCTATTTTCATTTATAGCAAAACATTGTCTACAAGAACCACATTTTTTAGTGGAAGCATCCTGCATCAGAAGATTCCGATTATTTCTCTAACAATCTTTTAATATTTAGTCTAATATTTAGGGCAGCACAGTGGTGCAGCAGTTAACGTTGTCCCCTCACAGCAAGAGGTTCTCTGGTTTGATTCTCGGCTGGGGTGCCTTCTGTGTGGAGTTTGCATGTTCTCCCTGTGTTCGTGTGGGTTTCCTCCGGGTACTCCGGTTTCCTCCCACATTCCAAAGACATGTATCTGGAGTATTTCTCCCCGGGCCTCCGCTGAAAACAGGCTCTGTGGAACCTAGTCGGACATTCCCGGTCAACAAATGTTAAATAAAAAATAAATAAATAAATAAATAGTCCCACCTTATATACACAACATGGTCCATTACCAACTTCATTTTTTACTTCCTCATCGACAGTTAAAATGTTCCAATGTCTAAACAAGATGTTTTTAATTTCATTAACATGTGGGGAATACATTAGAACACATACTTTCTTGGACTCAAACCCCCCTACTTTACAGGGCTGTATAGCGTTGTTGTAATTATATACAGTTCCCAGTATTTCTGCTGTATAGTTGTCTGATGAAGTCTGCAAACGCAGATGAAAGTGCTTACCATACTTTTTAGACTTTTCTTGTCTATTTTTATTTAATAAATGTTGCTTCTGTCCTTGTTCGAGCCCTGCTCACTATTTGACTGGATAACCTAGCAGAGACGGATCACTGTCTCACTGTTTGATTCAGGTGTTGTTTGCATTTGTTGTGGATTGGTATCATTATATTTGTTATTCATTGGGCCATTTAAATATGGGGTGATTCCCAAAGATTGGAGACATGCACTTGTTAAACTTGGGAAGGGGGGGGCTAGGACAAACCCAGTGCCATACTGACCCATAGGTTTACTTTATTGCTGTAGAAAAATGAAGGCTGAAAGTTAGTTTGGATAAATTATTGTCATATTTGGAAAGGTTGAGATTTGAAACCATATATCAGCATGTCTATACTGAATGCAGATCTATAACCACCTGTAACACAATTTTCTACGTCAATATAATAGCAGCTATAAGTTAAAAATGCGTTGCGATGTAATTTATATAGGTTTAACTTCAGCATTTCATATAGTCATGCACAAAACATTGATCAATAAACTAGATACAGTTACTTGAGAACTAGATACTGATTTAGTGTGGAAAAGATGGATAGCTGAATATCTTACAAATAGGACATGGAAAGTATCATACAGCTATAGGACAAGTGAAATTCTAGATTATAGTTTGGGTCCCAGAGTGCTCTGACTTAGGATCATACTTGTTTTGGTTGTATATTTCAGATCTATCTTTTTCCTCCAAGGTGTTCCTTGTTCAGATGACTTGAGCATGGGTAAACTGGTTACATTTTACAGATAGTGCATGCCTACAAACGAACTTGACTATTAAGGCACAGGAGAATAATCTACTGATTAATGCATCAAAAACTAAAACTAAGTGTATGGTATTTGAGACTAATAGTTTGAAATGTAAATATTTAATACAGCACACTGTGTTTGAAACTATAGATTCATTAAAGACCTGAAAATATGGGTCAGCTTTGATGCTTTCTTAATCATATTAACCAACTGGTTAATGATAGTTCTAGAACTATAGAATGTTTAACAAGATTCATAAATTCTAGAAATGATGAAATTAGTGTTTGTTAGTTTCATTAGACCCAAACATGAGTATGAAATTACAATATGGAAACTTTTTATAAAACAAAGATTAATAAATTGGAAGATGAACAGTGTGAATATACAAAGGACATCCATGGATGTGAACATTTAAATTATGAAATACTAAAATATTTGAACTTGTACAGTATCTCATATAGATATTTATGAAGAGATCATATTCAAGAATACAGGACACTTAGAGACGGCTACCTCTGGGTTTTTTGGGAGGTTATCAAAAAGTAGTAGATGATCATTAGAGGAAAAGTAGAAAAGAATTAGTAGTGGAGAAGTTGAACAAATAGAAAATGATGATTGGATTACCTATGAAGTGAAGTGTTTAGTGTAGAACATCTAATTTTGATAACTTCACAGCAGGATAGAGCAATGGATCTCCAAATTAAGGACAACCCAATGGAGGAGGAAACAACTGATCAGTTGTCATATGAAGATACTTTTGAGCCTTCTATAGGAAGATGGCACAAAAGTTCAGTTGAAGTTGCACAGAAAGGAAAGGAACAGGAAACTGTGGCAACGCTGACACAGTCAGTCTTGTGGAATGATAGGCTAGTGACTCTCCATATGAATGAGTAATGGATAACACAGGATGAAACTGAAGAGAATGTGGCACAGGAAGATGCTCTGAAACTTTCTGTAGAATGCTTGCAGGAAATGGAGAACAAAGAATGTGCTCTCAGTTTAGAATAAACTGATCTTAAAAAAAGAGTTGCTTGATTTAATAGAGGTGGACAGACATATTAAGATCAATGAAAGACTACAGAAAGTAAATAAGACACAAAAACTTAGAAGTTTGGTAAAACAAATGAACACAGTAATTAGGACTGTTCATAGATATTCATGCAATATAACAGAAGTAAATAGGATATATTACTGTGCAGTTAAATGAATAACAGATAAAAGTCTTACCACAAAATCAGAGGGCAGTAAGGGAAAGGAAGGGGAGAAATCAAATGCCATCATGGAAGTATCGAATAGAGAAAACTATTAAGCAATTAAAATAAGAGTTGTCACTGTTGGAAGAGTATAGAAGAGGGAACAGACCAACAAAAATACTCAGAAATATAGACTTGATAAAAGCAATGCACAGTATCAGACCAGATCAGGATCTATCGTGCACTATCGCAAATAATAAACTAAAAATATAAGCAAAGGCAGAAAAACTTTGAAGATATGCAGATAAATATAAAGAAAAAGTACAAAATAAACAATTTATTGATGACCCAAAAAGTTTTATAGAGAATTGGAAAACAAGGAAAAGGGAATTGAAACACCACCAAAAAAGAAGAAATAGATACATTTTTGAGAAATATCTATGCATATCCTGTGGTACATAACAATGATACTAAATGGATAGAAAAAGTAAAAGAAAGAATAAGAAGTTCATAGGTGCATAGGTAGGTACTAGGCTATCTACCTGAAGGCATTTATAAGCCTAGCTGGAATGTGTTGTTTTCACCACCCCCTTAGATTAGTTCCCTGTGCCTCTGTCCAGCAGAGCCACTGAAATAATCCCCGGGGTAAACTTTCTGTTTCCTATCAACTCATCAAGGTTTCTCTTGAAGAGGGTTAGTGAGGACCTCTGCCTAATGTAGATTGGAATCTTTTTCCAGAGCATGGGAAGTCTCTGGGACAGGAATCTATTCCTCCAGCATGCCCTATTTATTGTTGTGGTGAGGTTTAGATCCCTAGAGCATGTGGCTCAAGGGGATATGGTTTTCTTTAGGTGGAGCATGTCCATAATTTCTGGGTTGGATATGGCCTTGTATGTCAGACAGAGATCACCTCTGAGTAGGCGGTATGCAAATGAATACAGCTGGAGTTTCTTCAGTCAAGCTGCATAGGGCATCTGTTTGAGGCCAGCGATCCTCTTGGTGTGGTACTTCTGTGGTCTTTCCAGCTGTTGCAGGTGTCTTGTAAGGTACATCCCAAATTGGGCATTGTACTCTATGATGGGTCTGATGAGTGATGCGTAGAGGGGCACAATGACCTCTTTTGATCTGGATGTGAACCCTTTTGTAATTAGGTGGGCCACATAGAAGGATTTTCTAACCACTTTGGCAATGTGATTATCAAAGGAGGGGTTACTATCCACTTGGGTCCACAGATCCCTTATTACGTCTTCCGTATTTAGGGGGCTACCACCTATGTGGTAGTTTGTGGGTACTTTGTATTTTCCAAAGGGGATGACTATGCACTTTTTGGCATTTAGCTTGAGACCATGGTTTTGACACCAGGTATCTGTCTCAGTGAGCCCCTTTTGGAGGATGTCTGTGTCAGCCAGAAAGTCAATTATAGCCCCTAGTTTGCAGTCCTCTGTGAACTTGGTCAGCCATAGTCCTCCTGTGCTTGCCTGTATGTCTGAGAAGTATATGCCAAAAAGGAGGGGTCCTAGGACTGATCCCTGGGGAATGCCACTTGCAGCCAGTTTAGAGTCAGACTTAGCTCTCGCAACTCTTACCATGTGGGTTCTGTCCGTGAGCCATTTGGCAACCCATCTCATGATGTAGGGGTTTATGTTCAGGCTGTTGAGCTTGTCTATAATACCTGAATGGGGAATGGTGTCAAAGGCTTTTGCAAGGTCTAGGTAAGCTGTGTGGACCACATTTCCCTCGTCTATACCCTTGGTAACTGTCTCAAAGAAGTCCACCAGGTTTAGGAGGCATGATCTGCCCCTAACAAAGCCAAACTGAGTAGGGTCCAGTGTCTGGAAGTTCCCAATGTCTCTGTTAATGAGATCCATGATGATGCGCTCCATAGCCTTGCAGACCAAGCTAGTCAGGCTTATAGGGAGATAGTTCCCGGGATCTGTTGTGGCTCCACCTTTGTGGAGCAGAATAACTATTGCTGTGTGTCACTCTATGGGCACGTAGCCTGTGGAGAGGCTGAGTTTGATCAGTGTGTTTAGGTGAGGGGTTAGTTCATCTTTGAGCTCATGTAGGATTCAGCCTGGGACAACGTCTGGTTCCATTGATGCTGTGTTTTAGGCTTTGGAGAGGGCTGTTTTAACCTGATCGTCTGTGATTTCAGGGCACTACATTCTTCTGGTATGGTTATGGGCCCTTTTGGGGTGTGAGGGGATTGAAGTTTGCACTGAACCTGTCTGCCAGGATGTTGCCAATATCGGTCGGTTCAGTGTATTTTGTGCCATTCTGCACTAACTCCAAGCAGATCTGAGAATTGCACTTAGATTCTTGACATAGCTAAAGAATGCCTTGTGGTTATCTTTGGAGTCCTTGGCAATTTTTCTTTTGAAGCTAGCCTTGGATGATTTTATGAGGTATCGTAGTTTCTTGCTGATACTGATCAGGGATGTCTTTCCTTCTTGGGACTTTACTCTTTTCTGTACTAGTTTCCTCCTTCTGTTGTATAGCTGGTTTATGGCAGGGGTCCACCAAACTGGTTTCCTTTTCTTGGAGGAGTGAGTCTTAGTTTTGATTGGGATAGCATGATCCATGCATTCTTGTAGGTGCCTGTAGAGTGCATTAGTAAAGGATTTTGCAGCTTGGACAGCGTTATCCTTTAGCATGGGTGCTTTGAAATTTTCCACCTCAGTTTTAAGTAATGTGAAGTTTGCTTTTGAAAAGTTTTTCACAGTGGTTTCTTTGAATGGGGGTGGGGGCAGAATGTGGATATCCAGAGTGATTAGTTTATGGTCAGATCTAACCAGTGAGGGGTTGACCTCTGGTGTGGAACACCGTTCGCACATGTTGGAGATGACCAGGTCCAATATGTTGTCACCTCTGGTGGGGGTTTTGACCATTTGATCCAAGGTGTTTGAGTTTATAAATTCTAAGAAATATTGGGCAAGGAAGTTAGTACTTGAGTAGTTCTCCCAGTTAATGTTTGGGTAATTGAAATCACTCAATATCAGGGTGTTTGGTAGGACCTTTATGTTTCCCGGTGTTTCCAGAAATGCGGAATGGGAGTCCTGGGACATGTTGGGTGATGTGTACAAGCTACAATTTGAATTGCAGTTTTGCCCATTGTTAGTTGCACGTGGATGATCTCTGAAGCATCGTGCTGTGACACTAACCTGGAGGTGTGGGTATCCTTGATGAATATGGATACGCCCCCGCCTTTTGTATTTTGGCCCGGGTTTTGAAGCCGAAATGTATGGTATGAATTGTAGCCTGGTAGCGCTTGGTGCTCTCTGAGGCCTTAAACCAGGTTTCTGTTACTGCACATATATTGATTTTTCTCCATACTGAGGAGTGCCTTGAGTGCTTGCATTATGAGGTTTAGACTTCTGGCATTGAGTAGCATTACCCTCAGTTTTTTGTTACTTGTGCTATTTATGGTGGTGTGTTTGTCTTTTGAGCCTTGCCTAAAAAAGGCACTATGGGGGTGGCAAGAGCCTTGGCCAGTATTCGAAAGCCTAAGGGTGACAGGTGCAAGCCATCTCTAGCAAAGCAGTGTGGCTTGTCAAGCATGTCATCCCAGGCTGACAGACACTGGATCCCCTTTGAATGACACCAGAAGCTTAGCCAATTGTTGAAATTGATCATTTTTTTTTTGTACCGTGGTATCATTTTTGATGAAGGCAGGATGCTACTCAGGGTCAGGTTCATACTGGCCTGGGCTACGTGATCAGAGTTCTCCTCCATGCCTCTTTTCATGTAGTCCAGGGAGGTTTGGCTCAGGTCATTAACACCAACATGGACAATGACAGAGTCATATTTCTACTTGTTCTGGAGTGACCTGAGTGCTTGTGTTATGTGGTGGATCCTGGAACCCGACAGGCAGCTAACAGTAACCTTCTCCTTGTTCAGCCTAGTGAGAGGGACATCAGTATGCCTGACTATAGAATCACCTATTACTAGTGTGTTGGGTATGTTATTTTGCCTTAAGGGCTGTGATTGCGTGGCACACTGGTTTTGTGAAGTATGTGTTTCATGGTTTGTGTTGGGGGGTGGAAGTTGCTTGGATGTCTGCTTTGGAGGTATCTGTTGCTTTTGCAGATTTTTATTTAGAGCCTCTGAGTATGTTTTCGTGTATTTATGTGTGTTTTTTGCCGGTGCTGGTGTCATAGGTCTATGTGAGACTGGTGGTGTGATGCAAGTAATTCCCTTCTCCTCTTGACTGCCTGGTCCAGTCTTGGGTTGAGAGAGCTTAGCCTCCAGTTTGGTTGTATAATTGCATCTCTCGCATGTATTAGTGTTTGGTGGTAGGAGGATAGGGTTGTCTGTGTACATGAGGCAGTTGTAACATTGGCTCTAAATGCCCAGATTAACCAGTTGGACCGGAGAGTCCACCTGAAACTGCCCTTTGGACATGCCTGGATAGGTACAGTGAACTGTTTTACTGATCGGCTGGTAAGGTCAAATAGAGAGCCTTGTCCTTCTTTGCAGTATAGGGGGGTCTAGTGCTAAGGTTTATTAGTGCTTGCTATGAGCTTTGAGCAAGTCCTGGGCTGAGAAGTGAATGGTTTGAGTGCTTAAGTTGAAAGTTTCTTTAGTTCCAAGGGAAAAATTGAAGAGTAGACTTTGTGTAGCCGGGAATAGTTATACCCTAGCTAACTGGTGCTGCCCGGCACACAAAACTGTGCAAATCTGGGTTTTATAGCAGGGAAATGAAAGAGATAGAAATTAGCCCAGAATGGCCAATAAACTAGTAATCTCTGGGCTGAAACCACTCCTCCAGGGACATATAGGCTGCTCAAAGCTCCCCTCCCTCACAGGTGAACAGAGAAACTTTCTTCTATCCAAGTAAGGTATGGGCAAACACATAAACTTGTAACACAGCCCTGAATTCAGCACTAACCTAAAAACTGGACTATACTAGCTTAGAAAGGCGGGAAAACAAGTATTTTTTTTTTTTTTGTTTTTTTTATATTATGAAGTAGGATTAAGTAACGTCAACCAGAGAGGTTGGAACAAAGTTTAAGGAAAACTCCAAATTGGAAAACCCCAGGCTCAGATGCCTTACCTAACTTCTGGCTAAAAGTATTAACATCTTTACATGAAGATTTAGCCCTGAGTAAGAACTATTTGTATGCGCACTCCGAACAGATACTAACCTAGTTAACAACAGGGAAAACAATGCTCCTACTTAATAGTGAACCTGTAAAGTATTCTAAAAACTATAGACCAATAACTTGCCTAACTATGACCCATAAACTATACACTGGAACTGATGCTGACAGACTTTATAGTCATTTAGAAGAAAACTCAGTCATGGCAATAGTACAAAAGGATAATCATATGC
This sequence comes from Protopterus annectens, assembly GCF_019279795.1. Classification (NCBI taxonomy): domain Eukaryota; kingdom Metazoa; phylum Chordata; order Ceratodontiformes; family Protopteridae; genus Protopterus; species Protopterus annectens. Next base: position 1,048,375,388 of record NC_056729.1, on the reverse strand, counting down.
AGCAAAAGATCATTTGTTGTTAAATGAAGACATAATGGAGAACTGTAAAAAGGGCAATAATTTAAGTATGGCATGGATAGAATGCAAAAAACATTTCACAGTACCCTACATTCATGAATACAAGAGTGCTTAAAAATGTATAAAATACACCCTGCTCTGATCAGTTACATTGCAGCAAACATGAAACAGTCGCAAACCACTTTGCAGTTAAGCCATGATAAAGGACACATTATTATTCCAGGAATAAAAATTCAAAGGGGGTATTCCAAGCTGACTCTCTGTCACCACTGCTCTTTTGTCTTGCTCTTAACCCATTAAGCTGTCTACTTAACAGATTAAGTTATGGCTACAATTTGGCTTGAGAAAATAACAAGGTGTAAATACTTCTCATCTTCTTTTTGTGGATAGTTGAGGAATGGAAAGCACAACTGCAAGTAGTCAAATTTTTTTTGGATGATATAAGAATGTCATTTGGCCTTGATAAATGTGCAAAAGCAGCCTTTCAAACAGGAAAGCTGCAGCACCAAGAAAACATCAGTTTGGGACAGGAATGTGCTATAAAAGAACTTGAGCCAGAGGGAGTGTATAAATATTTGGGAACTGATTAAAGATCAACAATAAAACATGAACAAATGTGAACAAAACTAAGTAAGGAATATTTTAGAAGACTTAAAGTACTACTGAAAACATGAAGAAAGTTGACGCTCTAAACCAATTTGCTCTTTCTGTCCTAACATAATGTTTTGGAATGACTGACTGGCCCAAAAGGTTCGACATGTTGGAAAGGAAAACAAGAAGGATGTTTCATGCTCATCAAATGATTTATAAAAATCAGTGCATACCGTTCTGAAGGAGAGATGGGCCTCCTCAAAATTGATTGCATGCATAGATCTGCAGTTGTATGACTACATACATATCTGTTGACCTCACAAGACCGTAAACATAGTGAAACTTTTAAAACATGAGGATCATAAGTCTAAGATGACTTCCCTGCTTAGTTTTGCAGAAGCATATCAGTGTCAAGCGGGAATGGAAATCAAACCAGAAGTAGATAAAACTCAGGCAGCAATTGAATGTGCCAAAAAAACAAAGTATTTAAAGTGAAGGATCAGATGAGAAGGCAAAAAATGTGGGAAATGCATAAATATAGTTTCAAGTATAGAAAACTCCTGGAGCAACCTCAGGTTGATCAGGATTGAATGCAGGAATTGTTAAGGAGAGGTGAATTTAATCCAAAATATGAAAGGTATATAAGGCAAGACAATGTACCTAACACTTTAGTCATAGGTGACTCTATAGTCTGGCACACTGATGTCCCTCTCACCAGGTTGAACAAGGAGAAAATTAGTCAGCTGCCTGTCAGGTGCCAGGATCCGCCACATAACGCATGCACTCAAGTCACTCCACAACAAGTACAAATATGACTCTGTCATTGTCCATGTTGGAGTGAATGACTTGAGACGTACCTCCCTGGACTACATGAAAAGAGACATGGAAGAGCTCTCGGATCATGTGGCCCAGGCAGGTATGGCCCTAGCCCTGAGTAGCATCCTGCCTTCACCCAGAACGATACCACAATTTAAGGACAAAATGATTGACTTCAACAATTGGCTAAGCTTCTGGTGTCATTCAAAGGGGATCCAGTATCTGTCTGCCTGGGACGACATGATTGACAGACCACGATGCTTTGCCAGAGATGGTCTGCACCTGTCACCCCTGGGATTCAGGTTACTGGCTAAGGCTCTTGCCACCCCATATAGTGCCTTTTTTAGGCAAAGTTCAAAGGACAAAACCACCACCGTAACAGGTACAAGCATGCAAAATCTGAAGGTAATGCTACTCAATGCTAGAAGTCTAAACCTCAAAATGCACTCTCTTGAGGCACTCCTAAAAATGGAGAACATTGATATCTGTGCAGTAACTGAGACCTGGTTCAAGGCTCCAGAGAGCACACCTGCAATACCAGGCTACAACTCTTACCACACTTTTCAGCCACCAAACCAGGACCGAAACACTAAAGGTGGAGGAGTGTCAATATTCACCAAGGATATTCACACCACCAGGCTAGTTGCCCAACACAATGCATCTGAAATTCTCCAGGTGCAGCTAACACTAGGTAAGACTGCAATCCAAATTGTAGCTTGCTACAGATCCCCCACCATACCCCAAGATTCTCACTACACCTTTCTAAACATACTGGAAAATATTAAGATAGAACCAAACACCCTAATACTGGGTGATTTTAACTACCCTGCCATTAACTGGGAAAACTACTCATGCACCAACACCTTTGCCCAACGGTTCTTGGAATTCATAAATTCCAATGCCCTGGATCAACTAATCCATAGTCCCACCAAGGGCTCCAATATCCTAGACCTGGTCACTACCAACATGGGAAATCAATGCTCCACACCTATGGTCACCCCCTCGTTAGTCAGGTCTGACCATAAGCTAATCACTCTTAACATCCACATCCCACCCCCACCCCCCAGTAAGGAAATCTCCATAAAAAACTTCTCCAAAGCCAACTTCATGCTACTCAAGTCAGAAGTGACAAACTTCATGACACCCATGCAGACAGGAACTGAAAGTTGAACTGCTGAATCCTACACTAAAGCACTGTACGAGCACATCCACTCATGCATGAATCGTGCCATCCCAAATAGAACCAAGATGCACTCATCCAAAAAAAGGAAGCCAATCTGGTGGCCTCCTGCCATAAACAAACTTTACAACAAAAGGAAGAAACTGTTGCAGAAAAGAGGAAAATCCCAGGATGCAAAAAACTCCCTTACCAGCCTCAGTAAGAAACTGAGATCCCTCATAAAATCCTCCAAAGCTAGTTATGAAAATAAAATTGCCAAAGATTCCAAAGACAACCACAAGGCATTCTATAACTATGTCAAGAATCTAAATGGCAATGCTCAGATCTGTTCTGAGCTAAAACAGAATGGCATTAAATATACTGATCCCAAGGATATTGCCAATATGCTGGCAGATCGATTCAGTGCCAAGTTCACTCCCCTCTCACCCCCTAAATGGCCCATTTCAATACCGGAAGATTGCCAAATTCCGGTAATAACAGCCACACAGGTAAAAAACGCACTCTCCAAAGTTAAGAATACAGCATCCATGGGACCAGATGACATCCCGGGCTGTGTACTACATGAACTACAATATGAACTGGCACCTCACCTAAGTGTCATATTTAATCATAGCCTCACCTCAGGTTTTGTGCCCACTGAGTGGCGCAGAGCTACAGTTATCCCACTCCACAAGTGGGGATCCACCTTGGATCCTGGAAACTACTGTCCCATCAGTCTGACAAGCCTTATCTGCAAGGCCATGGAGCGTATTATCATGGAACTTATAAACCAAGACATTGGCAACCTTCAAACACTGGGCCCCCCCAGTTTGGGTTCGTGAAGGGCCAATCTTGTCTTCTGAACCCGATTGACTTCTTCGAATCAGTCTCCAGAGTCATGGACAAGGGTAAGATGGTCCACACAGCCTATCTAGACCTTGCCAAGGCCTTTGACACCATTCCCCACTCTGGAATCATAGATAAACTTACTAAGCTGGGCATTAATCCCTACATCACCCAATGGGTTGCTAACTGGCTTACTGATAGAACCCACACTGTAAAAGCAGCCAACGCCAAATCCAGCTCCAGACAAGTGACAAGTGGAGTAAATCAGGGTTCAGTCCTGGGACCGCTCTTGTTTGGCATCTACTTCTCTGAAGTACAGGCCAACACTAAGGGACTCTGGCTAACAAAGTTCGCAGATGACTGCAAACTGGGAGCCATTATTGAATCCCCAAATGATGTGGATACTGTACAAATGGGCCTTACAGAAACAGATGCTTGGTGCCAGAGCCATGGGCTCAAGCTCAATGCAAAGAAATGTATAGTTATCCCCTTTGGGAAAAAACATGTATCTGTGAATTACCATATAGGTGGCAGTACACTAAACACCGAAAGTGTGATAAGAGACTTAGGGACACAGGTGGGCAGTGGTCTCACCTTCGATAACCACATCGCCACAAAAGTCAGGAAATCCTTCTATGTGGCACACCTCATCACTAAGGGCTTTTCATCCAGAAAAAAGGAAGTCATTGTCCCACTGTACTCATCCCTCATTAGACCCATTATAGAATACAAGGCCCCGTTTGGTATGTACCTCTCAAGACATCTGCAACAACTGGAAAGGCCACAGAAATACCTCACTAAAAGAATCACAGGCCTAAAGCAGATGCCCTACGCTGACCACCTTAAAAAACTCCAGCTATACTCTGTCGCATATCGTTTACTCAGAGGCGATCTCTGCTTAACAGACAAGGCCATGTCAAACCCAGAGCTGTTGGACATGCTACACTTAAGGAAATCCCAATCCCTCAGAGCCACACGCTCCAGGGATCTAAACCTTGTCATCACAATAAACAAAACATGTTGGAGGGATAGGTTCCTGACCCAGAGACTCCCCACACTCTGGAACAGATTGCCCATACATGTCAAGCAGAGTGCCTCTTTGGCCCTCTTCAAAAGGAACCTTGATGATTGGATGGGAGAAAGGAAATTCACCCCAGGGATCACGTCAGTCACCCTGCTAGACAGGGGTCCAGGGAAGTAAATAGTGTGGGAAGAAATAGCCAGGGAATTGTTATGGCTAGGCTTGTAGTGGCCCTGGGGCTGACAGCCTAGTGCCAACCTATGAACCTATGAACATATTGGTTGCCTAAGATAGTGGACTACATACACATTGGTTTACAAAGTCTATTGAACATGTGGGAGAAACAGACAAATGTAGGTTTTGTAAAATGGAATTGGAAACAATCATGCATCTTGTTACTGGTTGTGATATACTAATGGCAGAAAGACTGTATACTGAAAGGCGTAATAAACTGGCAAGACTGTTACAGTGGGGATTGTGCAAACTTTATAATATTTAAGTAGCTGAAAAACACTGGAAACATGAGCCACAAAGCATTACAGAAATGATGAAGTTTATATTATATGGGATCACTCATTACCAACATTTCAATAAATAGATATGAGAAAAACAGATATTGTAGTCCGTGAAAAGAAGATAACAGTAGCATTGATCACTGAAATTGCTACAGCCAGTGATTACAGTGTCTTATGTACAAATAGATACAAAGTCAGAAATGTCCAGGATTTGCAGGTAGAAATAAGGGCAATGTTGAAGAAGGATATTCAGACAGTTCCAAGAGTACTAGTAGGAGTTTTATAAAAAAGAATTTGCAATCGTACTTAGATATGTTACTGATACATGTAACTCCATACAAATTGCAGGAGTCATTACTGGGCACATTGAGTGTGCTGCAGAGAGCACTTCTGGCTAACATCAAAGATTTTAACAATACTAATTTCATGAACTTTAATCATATGTTGACCTAGGAATAAGGTCCGTTCCCATCATAGTATTAGAAACCGAAAAGACTTTGAGAAATTAAATAAAAAGATAGAGATTATATATTAGAATGAGAGGTGTACTAATTGTTTTTCTGAGAGAGTAGTTGATGCATTGAATAGACTACCAAACTACATTTAAACAAGAATTAGTTTAGATATTTTTAAGAGCAACCACAACACTTTGGGAACAACTGTTTTGATATACTGGCAGGATAGAAAGGCAACCCTGTTTATGCAGTGCTTATGCTGAAATCTTATGACTTGAGGTTCTAGCACAAATAACAGACTGAGTATATAAATCATTTTGACTGGTGAAACAAAGGAGGAATTTTGAGACTGTGATCTTCAATCTAACTGACTCAAAATCACAAACAAATGCTTATACTAAATATGAAAATTGCATGTTTTTAGGGATACAAATGCATTATTTGCCAAACTATGGACAGAGAAACTGGACATAACATAATGATTGTTAGTAGACTGTAATTTTATTCTTAAATTCATAGCAAAATATACTTTTTATTTAATTTTTTTTAAGAATTACAGGCATTATTTAATATAGTAATTTGATGGGGAAATGTATGGAATATTTTCTGCATGCTATGTGAGGAAATGTACAATATGTCATTCATGGTTTTCTGCATTTCAAAAATGTTTTTGTGTATATATTTGTTCCAATGTTGTTTAATTCTGTTTTATGATCCTATGGGGGATATTGGTTCTTGAAATGCAAAGGAATAAATAAGAATTTAAGAGAGTTTACAATGGAAGACGTGGTATGTTAAAGATGGAGAGGCACATAAGACGTATAGGAGTTAAATTATCTTATGTTTAAGAAAAAGAATAGGAGACAATAGGAGATTTTGCATGAAAGAAGGGGAGAGGCTAAATAAAAGTGGTAGGTAGGTAAAAGCAGCTTCTATGGGTAAATTAGGCATGTTCATCCTAATAGATGGCCAGTAGAGGCTGATGTTATTCAAAGAATGGGTGGGCATATAAGGAGAGTTTTCTGAAAGTCAAGGGTCCTGTGGATCAAGCTCAGAGGAGCAATGTGGGGTAGGTTTGGCATAATGGTTAAGGTCTTCATCTCATAAACACAAGATGCAGGGTTTGATCCCCATAATGGGATATTGGCTAGGCTTAAAATGGCCTTTCAGTGCAGTTAGTCTAGTGTTCATCTATAAACCTATGTGGAGATGCAGAAGGGAGAAGGAGTTTGATTAGGTTTGTCATGTTTTCTTGGTAAAGACTAGGACTGAAGGAGAGATAGGAAGAGTAGTATACATGTTAGGAGATATAATAAATGAGCAGAAAATAAGTGGTAGTGAGACACAGAGAGTAGCTGGGTTGAAGAAAGACTGGAGAGGCAAGGATGAGGTATTAACCGTTGGCCAAATGAAGAAAGGAAAGTGTGTGGTTGTACAATATATGGCTTGGACAAGCAGTGTAAGGATAAAGGGAGATGGGGTATTTTTTTTTGGCAGGAGGTGGTTAATGCAGTGTTGAAGCTACACAGGAACAGGTTATTTGGGAAACATAAATTTTATAGTAGATATAGGAAACCATTGTAATAAGGTATGCAGAATATGGGTCTTGTAATTAGGAGGAGATGGTTAGGGAGGAAAAGGGAGTACATACTTTCTATAATGCGAAGTGTCAGACAACATCAGATAGAATTTTAATTGACAGAGACTTGATGGCATTGGTAGAAGATATGAAGTTAATAGATTGGGTTTGATGGTTCATACCATAATATCTATGACTTTTGTTGAAGTGTCAGGGATTAAGATAAGATGGAGGTGAAAGCAAGAACACTGATGGGATATAAGGCAGGAACATATCTTACAAGAGTTGTGACAAAAGTGGTACAGGAGAATTAAGGAGTTGAGGGAAGACTAGGGGTAAAGAATGGGGTAGAAAAAAACTGCATGGAGAAGAAGGATAATGGTGGCTAATTATAATGGGCAAGGAGGGGAACAAGTGCAGGATGAGAAGAGTAATGCCATAAAAATAGCAGAGAAACAATGATAGTACTAAGGAATATTTAGATAGCTTGAAGTCACAACTAAGAAGTTGAATGAGTTAAAATTTAAGACAGAGTTGGCTATTAGGGGACACAATCTTGGTAGTGTGGAAAGATAGATGTTAAGCCATTGTGTTGGAAACTGAAAGATCAAAATAAAAGAAAAAGAAGACATGGGTAAAGGGACTGGGGAATGGGAGATTACTCACATGACAAAAATGAAGTATTAGGAAGTATTTAGTGGAGTCTATGAGAGATTCATTATGGGATGGATAGAGACTGGAGATAACATTGGTCAGTTGGGTGGGGAATTGGTTTCACAGGAGCTGAAAGAAATACTGAATGTAGACGTATGGTTGAAGACATAATTTCAGCTATCAGATATTTGAATAGTGCAAGTTAGACCACATTAGGTAACATTTGACAAAGATTTTTAATCAAATACTGGATTGAAGGGAGATGCTAGACTCTATGTATGGGACACCAGTGATAATGATATGAGAGGCAAAGGAGAAAAGGGAACATCCAGGCAAATACAAGCTCTTCTTCCCATGTAACAATGATGTTAAAATCTTTGATGGAATCTTAGTGAAGAGGTTTATGAAATGTTTGCTGTAAGTGTGGAAAAACTTGAGGTTAGATCCTCAGCAGATCACTAGTGAAGTCTAATATATTTTGTGAAGTTGCTGTTTGACGATACAGGGCAGGAAGGGGTATTATTAGTGGACATTCAAAAGGCAGTAATTAGTAGGTGATGCAAGTTTCTATTAAGTTATCAAGCCAAGTAGGTGGGGAAGATAAGTGGTTGTGTGGGCTGAATGTATTATATATCATTACTGAATCCCCAAATGATGTCGATACTCTACAAAAGGGCTTTACAGAAACAGATGCTTGGTGCCAGAGCCACGGGCTCAAGCTCAATGCCAAGAAATGTATAGTTATCCGCTTTGCGAAAAAACATGTACCCATGAATTACCACATAGGTGGCAGTACATTAAACACCGAAAGTATGATAAGAGACTTAGGGACACAGGTGGACAGTGGTCTTACCTTCAATAACCACATCACCACAACAGTCAGGAAATCCTTCTATGTGGCACACCTCATCACTAATGGCTTTTCATCCAGAAAAAAGGAGGTCATTGTCCCACTGTACTCATCCCTCATTAGACCCATTATAGAATACAACGCCCCATTTGGTATGTACCTCTCAAGACATCTGCAACAACTGGAAAGACTGCATAAATACCTCACTGAAAGAATCACAGGCCTAAAGCAGATGCCCTATGCTAACCGTCTTAAAAAATTCCAGCTATACTCTGTTGCATATCGTCTACTCCGAGCTGATCTCTGCTTAGCATACAAGGCCATGTCAAACCCAGAGCTGTTGGACATGCTAGACTTAAAGAAATCCCAATCCCTCAGAGCCATACGCTCTAGGGATCTAAACCTTGTCATCACAATAAACAAAACATGCTGAAGGGATCGGTTCCTGACCCAGAGACTCCCCAGACTCTGGAATAGACTGCCCATACATGTCAAGCAGAGCACCTCTTTGGCCCTCTTCAAAAGGAACCTTGTTGACTGGATGGGAGAAAGAAATTCACCCCAGGGATCATGTCAGTCGTCCTGATAGACAGGGTTCCAGGGAAGTAAATAGTGTGGGAAGAAATAGCCAGGGCTAGGCTTGTATAGGCCCTTGGGCCGATAACCTAGTACCAACCTATGAACATATAGGTTCATAGGTTAGTACTAAGCTAACAGCCCTTGTGAGCCATTTTAAGCCTAGTCAATTATCCCTTGTGAGACTCAACCCCTGCACCTTATACTTGTAAGGCAAACACCTTAACCATTAGACCACCCTCCCAATAGGAACCCATGCAGCAAACTGTCATTTATGATGGTAAACAGGAGTTACAGATAGGGATCCTGCACAACAGGAAGTTAAGGATGTCCACATTCTCTGAGTCTGTTTTTAGTAAGTACTGATAGTTTGATCTAGAGGGTACAGAACAGGAGGTGAAAGGTAGAAGAGATTTTTAGGAGACTGTTAGTATGCAATGTTTTGTAGGAATTTGGGAACTTTTTAGTAGATTTAGAGAGGACTGAGGACTGAAATATCATCTAAAACTCAGTGGTAGTAAAAGATGTAGGAGAAAAGAGAGAATAAATAGGGCTGACCTGGTCAGGGGGAGGGAATAGGTATCAGAGAGTGAAAGTATATGGAACAGGTCAGCAAATAAGGGACAGCAATTTGATGGAGGTATAAGAGAAATTTAAAAAAAGATGTTAATAGGTGGGCAGACAAGTTGTCCATTAAGGAGATAAGTGGACGTCATAAGAGCTTTTGTACTTCCTCATGGGATATGCATTGGGGAAAACATAAGTATTAGCCTCAAAAGCTGTGCTATTCAGGGTATACATAAAGACTGTGCCATATATGTATAGAGAGGTAAGAATTAATTTGACACAGAAGCTGAGAGGCTTTTAGAACCTTGGTCTTAGATAAGTCAAGTTAGAAACAGATAAGAATAAGGGATAGTCTTTAGGATAGCTGAAATAGCTACACTTAAGTCAAACTTTTAAATATCTGGGCAGGCAAGAAAGTGGGGTTGAAGTGTAGTGTCTATATTAGAACACAGAACATTTGAAATGTCGAGTGTTCTAATATTGACCTGTTTTCAGTGAATACTGAAAATATCGAAGAAACAGAAAACCGTTGTCCGTTTTTGTTGCTTTGGTATTTTCAGCGCTCTGGTGGAAAGTTATGGGTCGGTTTCAGGTAAGTGTGCGATTGTGTGGATGTGTGGGTTAGGGCGGGTTAGGTGAGTTAGGGTTAGGGCGTGGGTCAGGTAAGTGTGCGATTGTGTGGACGTGAGGGTTAGGGCAGGATAGGTGAGTTAGGTTTAGGGCGCAGGTGAGGTGAGATAGTGACAGACCTTAGGGTTAGGGCTTGGGTTAAGGTAAGTGGATAGTTAGTGGTGTATGTATAATTTAGTGTAGGGTTAGGTGTATGAGTTTAGGTGTATGTGTGTGGATTGCTGTTTGTTTGGTGTGCTTGTGTTGTGTGTATGTGTTTTGGAACAGCTAATTTTTCCCTAGGAAAAAAATTCACTGTTCCGAATGTTCGATGTTTTGTATTTTCGATTGCTAGGGTTCGATATTAGAACACTCGACGTTTTGAATGTTCGGTGTTCTAATATAGACCTGAAGTGTACATCCTTCATTCAGGTATTTGGATTCAGTAGTTACAAATGGGGTGCAGGGGTGGAATGTGTGGCAGAAATTATTAGCATTAAATGTGAAGGATGTAATGTACAAGGATTGGATGGAAAGTAGACCTGCTTTGAAGGAGATCGAGGAATATGGCATGCATCTGGAGGTTGAAAGGGAAGCTGGTCATTTCATAATGAACTGGTGGGATGAGCAGAGAAAGAGCTTAGTGATACTTAGGGAGAGGGGAGACTTAATGGGGGAGAAAGGAAAAATTAAGAAAACAACTGGGACTGAGGGAAGATAAAAAAGGTAAGATATATAGGACCTTAGTAAAGATCAGGTAGAAGAGGGATGGATCAGCTAAGAATGAGGTGGATGAAAAAAGAGTAAGGAATGGAAAAGTAATGCATTTCAGGAGGTGATGTGAAAGTTAGTTAAGAAAGTGGAGATACATGGACAGGCTAGAGATGTACAACAGTGGTTTCTGCATAGATGGTATAGTACAGTGATTATGGTGAAAAAGGAAAGGCAGTGGCCTGATGATAACTTTGTGGAGAAGGAGGCAAACATATTGCATATGTGGAAGCCTGTGGAGAGGTACAAGGGGTATTAGAAAAGACCATGGAAGTCTGGAAAGATGTTTTTGGAAAAATAGGAGAAATTCTTGGGCTTTCTGTTAAATTGGCACAGACAAGAAAAGAAGGTTATGCCAAAAAGATTAATTGATTGCAATTTACTGGCAGTGACAGGTATAAAGCGGAGGATAGAAAAATGTAAAGTTGAACTTTGGGGCATTGGGAGATGAAAACTGGATGGCTAGAGTTTGTCTAAGCTCTGGAAAAGATACAATATTTGTGGCAAATGTTGCAGGTGTGGCATGACAAAAGAGCAATTGGAAAGCTAAATGTGAAGGATCAAGACTTAGTAGTAGTAGTGTTGGCATAAATATAGGAGTATCAGAGCAACATGAGGATGATCCAGTGAAAAGAAATTGAGAGGGCTTTGTAGTAGCAGTAGAAGTAGTAGTAGTGGATGCCAGGATGTACAAAGTCATGATCATACCAAAATGAAATTCTTCTTTGGAGCTGATTTTGAGAAATTTCAATGATGCTATAACATTTGTTTAATTTGAGTATAAAGTAATGCATTTTTAGGAGAGATATTCAATAAACAATTATATAGAAAAAAACAAGGAGAGTGCTTTTATTTATAAATATAAACCTTGTGTGCTCATGATTATGTAAGAATGAGGTCATTTTTTTGTTTTAATGGTTGTCTTAATATTTTTTTAAATGCTCATTTCTTGAAACATTTTTTGTTATAGACAGAAAAATTAAAAAGTTTAAAAGTTGAAAGAGAATTTCCAAATGTCAAAATTGAAATGTGTAGACATGCTTCAGAATTTCTCTATATTTATTTATTTTTTTGTTTTGCATTGTGCTAGATCAACCTATAAAGCATCAGGAAGATTTACATGCAATTTCATCAGGTGTAATTTATGCTGCTACTTGCAATAACTGTCAAGTCTTTTATGTAGAGAGAACAATTACAAAACTTATCAGGGAATTCATTACAGGGCCTATCACGAGCTGCAAAAAGATATGTCTCCCACAGTGAGATATTTTGCAATTCATGTTAGCCATGATGATGAAATACCTCATTATCTGTTAATTTGCATGTCTCTGAATCACAGTTATTACCACATCATGCAAATCATTGCTTATCTACATCACTATAGTAAGCTGCTGCTCATGTAGACTTTGGCATCCCCCCTGTCTCTCACACACACACACACACACACACACACACACACACACGCACACACGCACACACACACACACACACACACACACACACACACACACACACACACACACACACACACACACACAATCTCACACCTGAGTCCTTGTACCAGTCCCTGACCTGGCTGAACTCCCTTGTTTTTTGTCACCCATCAATCTCTATAAGAGATGAAACGTCATTACTACAAGTGTCGAGTGTGTCATGGTGGTAAGTGTGCCCCCCTCCCCCACTCCTCAATCACTGCAATAGGTTACATGCAGTTATGGCACACTTGCAATTGTCTTGATTGTTTGTACCCCCCACTCTTGGTCTCCATCTTGAAGTAGGTGACATTATGGCAGTTAAAGGTAGAACTCTCTGGTGTCTAGTGTTTCACCCTCACCCCCCCACATCCTCATCCTGACATTGGTGCTGTTATGGCACTTGGAGGTAGTGTAATCCCTGGAGTCTGTTATTTCCCCCACTCCAACCCCAATCCCCATCCTGAATTCAGTGCTGTTATTGTACTTAGAGGTACTATAATCCTTGGTGTTTAGTGCCCCCCTATCCTCATCCTGAATTCAGTGCTGTTATTGCACTTAGAGGTACTGTAATCCATGGTGTTTAGTGCCCCCTCAGTTCCCATCCAGAATTCAATTATGTTAGGCACTTTAAGGTAATATAGTCCCTGGTGCTTAGTGGTTCGCACCAAGCTCACTGTTGAGTTATCCCTGGTGCTTAGTGTTTTCCCCCACCCCCAATCCCCATCCTGAATTAAGTGCTGTTATTTCATTTAGAGGTAGTGTAATCCTTGGTGTTTGATGTTCTCCCCAAAGTTCACTGTTGCGTTATCCCTAGTTTTAAGTGTTTCCCCACCCCGATCGCTGTCTTGACTTCTGGGCTGCTATGGCACTTACAGGTAGTGTAATCCCTGGTGTTTAGTGTTTCCCACCAGCCCCTGATCTCTGGACTGATATCAGTGTTATTATGGCACTTTGTTGAGTTAGTTTTGGTGGTTAGTGTCCCCCCCCCCCATCCCCATCTTGATTTCAGTGCTGTTATGGCATTTAGAGGTAGTATAATCCCATCTGTTTAACATTTCCAACCAAGCTGCTGATCTCTATAGTAATGTTAGTGCCATTATGGCACTTCACTACTGCATTTTCCTTGGTGTCTTGTGGTTCCACCACCCTGATACTTGAAACATTCAGTATGTAAGTGCCTTTTTAGGCAGTTCTTGGGCAGAGAGCACATAGCTAATTAGCATATGCCTCTGTCCTGGACTGCTTCATAGCTGTTGAGCCAGTTAGATGGTGCTGTATTTCTACATGCAGGACACGATGCAGCACCATGTTAAGGCTGCTGCTGAATAACCACAGGATATTAAGACATGTACATGGACGTGTACACATTGCAGTACCTTCATCATCTCCCCTAACATATAAAAATATTTATGTAATAAAACAGTAGTCAGTGCTTTCTAAAAAAACACTGCATTAAAATGTGCCTTTTTTGTGATTGATCTGAAAATGAAGGGCAGTGACAGAGAACTAGTACTAAATTACACTCAGTATTGGTGACAACTGTTTTTAGTTGCATGTGCACCAGCAGATGTAAATAATAGCAAGAACTCTAAAATGATTAGTCCTTAGATATAGTTGCAAGAAACTTTATTGTTTGTTGTATTCAAATATAAATTTTATTTTTCCATTTGAAATATACCATTTAATTCATTGAATATCATTCTATATCAAAAGGGTAATACGAAAAGGATGGACATGGCTGTGGTGAATATGTATTTTAACAAGAGGGAGGAGCATAGGGTGACATACAAGAGTGGAGGAAGATGCACACAGGTGGATTACATCTTATGTAGGAGGGCCAGTTGAAGGAGATTGGAGACTGTAAAGTACTGACCGGAGAAAGTGTCGTTAGGCAGCATAGGATAGTGGTTTGTAGGATGACGTTGGTGATCAAGAAGAGGAGGAGGAGTGTGAGGGCAGCACCAAGGATCAAGTGGTGGAAATTAAAAAGGGTAATTGTGAGGTGGAGTTCAGGGATGAGTTAAGGCAGGCACTGGGTGGCAGTGAAGAGTTACCAAATAGTTGGGTAACTACAGCAGAGCTAGTAATGGAGACGGTTAGAAAGGTGCATGGTATCACATCTGGACAGAGGAAGGATGACAAGGAGACATGGTGGTGGAATGAGGAAGTACAGAAGAGTATACAGAGAAAGAGGTTGGCAAAGAAGAAGTGGGATTGTCAGAGAGATGAAGAAAGTAGACAGGAGTATAAGGAGATGAGGCGCATGGCAAAGAGAGAGGTGGCGAAGGCTAAGGATAAGGCATATGAAGAGTTGTATGAAAGGTTGGACACTAAGGAGGGAGAAAAGGACCTGTACAGATTGGCTAGACAGAGGGACCGAGCTAGGAAAGATGTGCAGCAGGTAAAGGTGATAAAGGATAATGAGGGAAACATACTCACAAGCGAGGAGAGTGTGTTGAGGAGATGGAAAGAGTACTTTGAGGGGTTGATGAATGAAGAGAATGAGAGGGAGAGAAGGTTGGATGATGTAGGGATAGTGAATCATGAAGTACAATGGATTAGCAAGGAGGAAGTAAGGATAGCTATGAAGAGAATGAAGAATGGAAAGGC